>NW_020327697.1:0-35084 GCF_001858045.2 Oreochromis niloticus | reverse complement strand
ACAACAGCATGCTTAAAAAGTGTTGGGAAACAACCAGAGCTGAGACAGGCATTGATCAGGACCAGAAGGACAGGTCCAACTGAGTCCAGGACCTGTTTCAGAAGACGAGAGGGATAGCGTCAGTGGAACAGTTGGTAGACTTGACCTTGCAGACTATTTCATGCAGCTGAGAAAGAGAAATTAGCTCAAACTGATTAAAGGCAGATTGGCACGGGAGAGAAACACAGGGATTGAAAAGAGAAGGTGGAATGGCAGACTGCAGGGAGGAAATCTTATTAACAAAGAAACATAAAAGTCATTACAAAGGGTGGCAGAAGGTGTGAGGCGAGTGGACGTATGAGGATCAACAATGGAATTTAGAACACGAAACAAAGTCTGAGGTTTATGAACATTACTGCTAACCAGGTTAGATATGTAGGAGGACTTAGCCTCTTCAGCAGCTTTCTGATAAGTTAAAAGAGAGTCTCTCAGAATATTGAAAGAGATTTGCAGCTTGTCCTTTTTCCACTTTCTCTCAGCACACCTGCAGGAGCGCCTGAGAGCGCGAACAGTCTGTGATCCAGGGTTCAGCGTGAGCTTTAGGACGGAGTGATTTTAGGGGAGCGATGGAGTCCAGAATAGAAGTGCATGTTGAATTAAAAAGAACAGTTAAATCTTCTGCACACAGGGAGTCAATCCAGTTCACCGTGGAGAGCTCAGAGTTGTTAAAAGCAGCAGAAAACTGGGATGGTACATGAGTATTGATGATCCGGTGGCGACGTGAAGGAGCTTTAACTGCAGCAACAGAACAATGTACAGTGGCAGAAAACAGAACAGGATGGTGATCAGAGATACACGCACTCTCACAGATTTCAGAGACGTGGATACTCAGGCCATGGGACATGACAAGGTCCAGTGTGTGACCTTTCTCATGTGTGGAGCCAGACACACACTGAGTCAGGTTAAAGGAGTCCAGCAATGATACAAAGTCTCTGACCAGAGGTTTAGATGGACAACACACATGGATATTCAGATCGCCAACAATAAGAAAATGATCAAAATCTACTGAAAGTCCTGATAAGAATTCCCCAAACTCACTAATAAAGTCCTTATTGAATTTGGGAGGACGATACACTACTGCACACAGTAAAGGAATAGATGAGTTCAGTTTAAAAAGCTGTAGTTCAAAGCTGGAAAAGGAGAAAGATGAAATCTGATGACAGTCATAAACTGATTTAAAAACACAGGCAAGGCCTCCACCTTTACCAGAAGACCTGGGAGAGTTGAAAAAACAACAGCCTGGCGGAAGAAGCTCAGAAAAAGCCACAGTCTCACCAGCATGAAGCCAGGTCTCAGTCAGGAACATAAAATCCAGTTCATGAGAAGAGAAAAAATCCTTAAGCAGAAACGTCTTATTGGAGAGGGAACGAGTGTTGATCAAAGCCATAGATAAAATGAGATCAGTAGCTGTCATCGGGATTGATGTGCGGCTGAGTGGGCGGAGGTTTGAAATAACGGTACCAAATCTGCGGATCCGTGGCTGAAGAGGAGCCGATGACCCAACACCCGGAGCAGGAGCAACCAGCGACGTACTAGGGAATCACGCAGGAGAGGAGCAGGCATCAGGCGCGGGCCAGAGGTGGAAGAGAGTCGCTCACCTGGCAGAACGCCACCGCCGGTATGGCGAGGAGCGAACCAGACGACTGAAGGAAGCGCGGGCCGAAAAGCGGGCCCACCGGTGAAACAGGAGCAACACCAGGCGGAGTTGGAGAGACAGTGCGGACCAGGGTCCTCTGGGTTGGAGTGAGCCTCTCACGGTAGCAGAGTAACAAAAACCCATTTGTACAAGGAGAGGATCAGCCAGGCAAGAAAGTGACAGGAATGCCTTTGTACGAACCAAGAGACCACTTCGCTTCCCTCGTCTTCTCCAGCGTTTTCTCGGTATAGCTTGGGAAGGAGGAACCAGGTGCGACGTAGATAAGGCGGAATGCCATCAAGCGGTGGAGGGGCACTGCTTGTTTGCCCATTCAAAAACAAGGAACAAAGGTGCTGTCACTGCTGAGTCTCGGATAGTAAGAAGAGTTTTTCGGTCATAGATCCGGAGCGAATTAATTTCCACAGTTAAGGCAATGAACAGCAAAGAGAAAACCAAAAACAGGTAGAGTGACGGCGAGCCGAACATACTGGCGCCATCTTGACTCACCTTAAAATAAGTTAAATGTCACCGTTATTATTGTCCAGCCGGAAACAGGCTGGGGGTGTCCAAATTCAGAGGCTGTGTCCACCTGAGGACCTTGCCTTCGCGATCTAAGTGGGCCGGGTCCTCCGACAGCCGGGTAAACCGGAAATGAGCAACTGTGAAATTGGACGGGAGATTTTCGGGAGGGGCACTGAAATTCGGGATTCTCACAGAAAAATCGGAAGGGTTGGCATGTATGGCGTAGCATAGCCTGTAACGTTATTATGACTGACACATTTTATGAGTGAACTTAACTTTAAGTGACTTACAGGTTTCTTTGAAAAATACTTTCTTTTATCCACGTTCTTCCTTTTTGCTGCATCATCCTCTCCTCCTTACAGGTCCTCGCAGCGCAGGCTTGCCGCTGCTAAAACTAAACAGAGCTCCCTGAAAGGCACAGCAATCACATTGGCATATTTGTCACATGAGGTAGGACTCCAGTAGAGAACGTAATTTAACTCTTTCTGCACCACTAGGTGAATGAGACGTTGACAGATCGTTTTTTTCTTTCTATCGGGTTTGTTTTTCTTTACTCGAAGAGATCAAATTATTGGTGGGGACATGTCCTTCCATCCATGCCAAATCTAAGCCCTTGGACTGGACATAGGTTTAGTTTTTATTAGCTAAATCTGGTGAAGTTGTGGTAAAATGCCAACATTAGCCCATTAGAGGACGTGCAAACGTTACCGCTGCTGCTGGGTTGAGATTCACGAGTCCGGAGCGGAATTAAAAACATGACATTCATTTAAGGTTATCGCGTGTTTTGTGAGCAAATGCTTTTGCATATTCGTAGTGTTTCCTCCTTTAAATTAAATATCTACTTTGCAAGTATTGCAAGTTGCCCCGCTGTCATCCGTTCTCGTAAAGTATAACCAAACTTTGAGCATTTGAGCCACTTAGGCGCCCTGCCAGGTAAATGACGCTCCGCAACGTGGTGACGTCTTTCGGGGCAACTGGAATCGATAAGGGAATCGTTTGCAAAAATGGCAAACATTCCAAGAAATTGAAACAGTGGGAACCGGTTCTCAACAAGAACCGGGTTTCGATACCCATCCCTAATGATGGTGCAAACATCTGTTTACATAGAAAGCACCAAGTAAAACTTTCTTTTGACTTCTGGGTTAGTTTACACTGATGTAGGGTGTATAGTTTTACTTTCCATTTGCTCCTATAGGATTCTTTTGTCAGAGTAAAATTTTCATATTTTTTCCAATACTTAAATTAATGCAATCTCATTTTACCCCAGTGACTCACCGTGGTGCAGTAGGATTTGAATTGCACTCTGGGACTGAAAGCAGGCATGACCCGTGGTGGAATCGGTCACCACTCCTGTCGAGTTTCCTCCAGGGCCAAAAGTCAGGTAGGAGGTAGGATTAGACTCTGGAGGGTTAAGGGTGAGGTAGGGAGGTGGTGTGAGGTAGGTCATGTGGGGCAGAGATGCTTGAGGTTGGAGCTGAGGCTGGCTGGTGGGTAGGAGGTTTGGAGCTGGTAAGACAAAGTGTTGCTCTGCTGGCTAGACGTCAGGTAGTCCAAGTCAAAGAGCAAACTGAGGACAACGCAAACAAGAATTTAGTCACAAAAACAAACATCTTTGATTATTGCTCCATCTGTAGGTTTTTGTTGTTCTTATGATTACTTCTAGTGATATCGAGCCAGACAGACACAATCAGAATTTCATTCTCAGGTCTCAGATTATTTATGTGAGGTTTCTGCCACTATCTCTATGCAGTGCATCTGCGTGGCTGAACATGGATAGATACTGCCAACCGTATTAAAAATAAACATATTTTTGTACAAAGTAGAAGTTTTAGTGCTATAGTCATACAACATCTAGCATCTATAGTCATACAACCATAATTGTATAAGAACAAAGTGACTAAGTGCAATCTCTCACAGCATATTTTAGCTAAAACTGACTCCCTGCTACTACAGACAATGTGTGAGCCATGACTACATCAGTTTTTCACAGATTCCCTCTCTGCCTACTCTGTCCTGCTGTCAGCTCTTCTACTCATCCATATTTGAAGTATCCTCTAGTATTCATGTCACAGTTTGCTGCGAGTGGAGCTGACCTGGTGTCAGTCGGCAGAGACTGGGTCTCATGGTGGGCCAAGGTAGAGCCACCCTCCAGAGCATCCAGGAAGAGGGGTGGGGTGTGGGCTGGTGTGTTGAGGAGAGGGGGAGTGGGGTTTGCAAAGTTAAAGGTCATGGTGAAAAGAGGAAGGCTGGCTAGCTGCAGAGGGGGAGGGCTCTGCATGGGACGGGGGGATACTCCACCAAACCCTCCTGAGATGAAAGCTGGTGCTGGCCTGTATCCATCACTCTGCTTTCACCTAACAGATAAAAACCAAGCAATTAGAAAGCAAGATTAGACAGAGATACTGTAGTTTGGTTTCTATGTAATTTTACTTTCTCTACCTGCAGTGTGAAGGTTCGCTGAGCTGAACAAAGATTTCATTCTTCTGTAAACACTTCCTCATATGTAGGAAAATCCGTTAAAAATCAATGTTTGTAATGCCATGAAAGCCACAAATTTTATTGAGGTCAAATTTGCAGCTACTTTACATAACCGACCCTACAACTGAAGGAGTTTTGGTGGACAAGCTTTGTCCTCCTCTCTTCCAGTGGCTTAGTTATTTTTACTTTTAAAAATAACTAATGTTAACAGAGGGTCCTAAGCAAATGTAACGAAACTTTTCAGCCATGATGGAGGTGGGGAGACTGCATCGCGGCTTGATCATCCAGATATCAAAGAATTTAAGCTGGTCCGGTTTGAGATCATTTCCTTTGGGATTAATAAAGTATTCTGATTGTAATCATTCATCAGGGCCTCACAAAGGAATGATAATTCAGGTTGAAGGGAAACTTGATCCCAAATCCAAGTTTACATATTTTCCTCTGACCTTTAGACTTATTTAACCATCTAGATTGTTTTGTTGTGAGGTTTCCGTTTTCATCAATGGAACGAGATGGCCTTCACATTGCAGGGCTCTAAGAAGACAAAAAAACTTAACAGCTTTAGTTTTGTTTGATTAAACAGAAAAGCAAAAATTCAAAAACCTCGTTATGAGCAGTTTTATGTAGGACCTATTTTCTTTCCAATGCTACTTTCAGCTGTTCACTTACACACAAGGGCTCGCCACAGTGGGAAAGCGTACATGTTTGATTTGGCAGATTCTTTTTAATAATTATTTATATTTATTTTAGCACTGGATGTCTTTTCTCGCTTATTAGGCAAATGTGTAATAATGTGCAAAACAAAAAGGCACAGAGCTTGCTAACATCATAGCTCAGCTGAAGGGTGATGCGATCTTTAACACCTTTGTATGCCATTTTGAACTTGGGTTGAGTCGTTTATTTTAATAAGATAAACAGAATTCCTCACAGACAGACTGAATGCTCATCAAGCTAATGCATTAAAAGCAGGGTGTCGTAAAATGTGCATGTGTGGATTTTCACACCTGGGCTGCTGAGGCTGGACAACAGGCTGCTGTGGAGGGTGGGCTCTGAGTGGTTATGGTGGGGAATGAAGGTGGCACAGGGGCAAGCTGGGGTAGCTTGGGAGCATCATAACGAGACAAAGAAGCGGCTCCCTTACTAAAACAAAGACAAAGAACAAAAATGCACTTAAGCATGAATCAAATCAAAGTACAGAGATAAAAATCGAGAGAGGTGGGGGGGGATTCTGTTCATCTGGACGTAGCGTTTTGTGAAGATAATTCACCTCTCATCCAAGAGGCTTCATCAGTTCTAAAAACAAAAGAGTCCCAGGTATTTAACGCCTAGTGGGGGGGCTGTCCCCTTTGGAAGTGGTCCTGAGGGTCATTGACCCACTATTAACCCAGAGCTTCTTCACATGAGCCAAGGTGTGAGAAAAAAAAAGAAAAAAAAAGACAGTGGGTTATTACCATCACCAGGGGTTATGGGTAAAGTCACTGTGAGGGCTTGCCCAACCTCATCATGTGACTTAATAGCTCAGTTGAGGCAGGGTTTGAATCAGCACTAAGGTACCTGACTACACTGAGTAAAGACACTGCAATAACACTTTCAGTACCTACTCGGCTCCGGTTCGAAGTGATCTGAGCCTATCCAAAAATGTGATTTCAACAGACGTAACTCAGTCATGAGAGCGACTTAATCACAAGAATCAAAACTACCATTTCTGAAAGCCAAGAACGAGGGAAATCCCCCCCACACACACACACACACGCAAAAAAGCCACACACAGAGCAGCAGGTACACCATTGTCTCGACATCCATTGTCACAGTGGATGTGGATTTAATTCTGGATTATTTATATAGTGCCAAATCACAGCAGTTGCCTCGAGGCACTTTGCATTGTAAGGTAAAGGCCCTACAATAATGCAGAGAAAGCAATCAAACAACACCCTAGGAGCAAGAAACAGCAAGAAGGAAAAAACTCCCTTTTAACCAAAGAACCCTTTGCAAGATCAAATGACCTCCTTTACATCTCTCTCAAACCATCTTGTCTTCTTAGTCCAAAATGTGAGCACTGGCATCCTCAAAAGAGTGACCTTTATTCTTTAAGTGTACAGCCTTCAAACCTAAAGAAGTCCATCTACCTTATTTTTTTTAGTCTCTCTAGACTACCATGACCTGGATGACTGCAAACCTACACAGACACACAGGAAAGAAACAGAAATACCTGTTGTGAGCCAGTGTGGGCAAAGTGGGATTGATTTGGTGATGTGGACTGTATTCAGCTCTACTCTGTCCGTGTTCCACCTTTGCTGTAACACCACGTACTTTCCTCCACTTCGCCCTTCGGTTCTGAAACCAGACCTGGGACCCAGAAACATTCAGGGGAAACAAATAAAAGACTGAGGAAGCCAACAAAAAAGGTAGAAACTGCTTTACAGAGGATGAGATGGGATTTTCAGGAACACAAAGAAAAAAATGCCAGTAGTAGATCTTCATAAGGAAAACATCACAAAATAAGCCTTCAGTAAAATTTCACAGAAGATGAACAGAGTAAGAGTCTAACCATAATTCTCTGAGGTGTGACGCCGACTGAAGCAGCAATCACTTTTCTTTTTTTCACGTCCGGATAGTGATCCTCTTGGAACAGGGCCTCTAAATGCTCTAACTGATCTGTACGCAAGAGTACGTTAGTGTACACACACACACACACACACACACACACATATTACAGGGCAATAATTTGCATAGCAGTCAAATGTGAGCACACACAGAGACGTTTCCCCTCACCTGTGCTGTAGCCAATCCGTGTTCTCTTCTTCGGTGCAGGTGGCAGCAGGCAGCTGTCCACAGACTCTATCCCTGGCAGCAGTGGGAAGCTGAGGGCTCGACCTCGGCCCCTGGTGCTATGCTGGGTGGGGTATACCTGTGTTATCTCCATCTGCCATGAAGACACAGTACCTCAGCACAGATGTTCTCAGTCAAATTCAGTAAAATGTCCCAATGTTTTTTTCCTCTTTCAAAAAGGATTTTAAATAATCAGGTATCAATTATCACATTTTTAAAAGCTGAATATAATTTTGGAGAGTCGTCTGGGGGGGGGGAAGAAAAAACCTTTGAGTGCAGTGCAGAGTTGAATGTTTCAGCCCACACAATGCAATGCAGCAATCATTTCCAAAAAATAAAAGTTCATTTAGGACTTCCAGGACCAAGTAATTAATTTCCATTGTTCTATCCCATATGTGATATTAACACGTCTGTTCCAGGTCTGCAGCCAGCAGGTAATGATTTTTCTAATTTTCTGTTAATTGCTTGGTTCATTAAATCTAGTGAATATAAAAATGCCCACCGCAGTTATCCAGGACCTGATGTAATGTCTTCAAACTGTTTACTTTTTCTGATGACAGACAATACTCAAACATATTGTTACGAAATCAGTTTCACCCTGGTTCTTTTTTATTCCTTGAGCATCCAGAGATGGCACTGGACTCAGTAGTTATTTCACAAAACCTTTATTCATCTTTTTTCATCTTCATTTAAGCATGCATCTTCTAGAATGGAAGACGTGCAAGGCCGGTGTCCCTCTGCAAAATCTTCACTCCTTTGTCTGTGAACCACAGTTTTGTAGAAGGGACCCTATCATAAAATCCCCATGGTGTGCTGCAAACTCTGTGTCGGTGTGTGTATGCACGAGCACGTGAGTGCCTGTGTGTGCGCGTACCCGTATGTCTATTTGAGTGCATGTGAGTGACTGTGTGCGCGTACCTGTGCGTATGTCTGTGCACGTGAGTGAGTGTGCATGTAGGTGTGTCGTAACAGTCAAAGCACTGTTTGTGTGTGTCTCTGCATACGTGACTTCCTTCGGGTCATAAAAGTAATCTCCTCACCCAAGCTTAACCAAATTCCTCTACACAACATAGAAAACAGAGTTAACATATTACAAACACTGAGACCCCCACTCTGCATCCACTGGGCCATTGGCCTCTTGTTGTCTTACATTTACAGATAAGGTGGAGAGTCTCCTGCAAACCTACTTCTAAGTTAGAACAATTAAGAGTTTTTATTAAAGGTACAAGCATCAGCATCAGCAACCCCCGACTGTAGCTTCCCGTCTCCTTTTATGACAGCAGACCCCCAGTGTCCATAAATTCCTTTCCCTCTAAACAAGTACACACACTCAAGCCTACAGCTAAGCCAAACTGAAACACACAGACAAATCCTTTCCTATTCATCTGATCTACTGCTGGACCCTCTCATCTAAGCAAATTTAACACATTACATTCTAATAATTACTTTCTTGTACTCACAATATCAAAACACCCCAGAGACAAGAAAAACTAACAAATAAATCACAACTGGGAAAGCTGCAACCGCTAACTTTGGATTTTTTGGGGGGGAGGAAAAAAAGGGTTTTAAAGATTGATCAGTTATGAAAATAAACAGTTCTTCTCCTGCCAAACTGGTAACTGTCTGACTGTCCCAGCTCTACCGAACTCACATTTCAGTTGTCAGTCTCTGTACAAATTTGTCTTCAGGCCAGCGTAGTTCAAAAACAAACAATCATTTCTGATTTGATCTGGTCTGAAGTACAGCGCTCGCCAAATTGAAACGTCTTGCTGTCGTAGAACCCGTAACATTATCTAGTAAACATTAAAAGTACCGATTACTAGCACAGCGCATGCTGTGGGTCCAAGAGTGTCATCCTGGCAAATAACAGTAAAGAACAATTTATTTACCGTTATCACCTTACATAGCTTTTCAGTGAGATGAGATCATTCTCCACACGCTCAATGTGCTTGTTAATGGCTTCAAAGAATCTGTCACCTACGGATATCACACGACATTACACACTGAGACAAACATTCAAATCCAGGATGCCATTTTCACAGCTGCATCATTAATAATTCAGAGGACTCTAGGTGTGCATATTTCATACACACTAGACTGTAATTACACACTGAATGAGCCATTATTAGAAACCTGTTGAGATTTACTAGAAAATGCAAAACTGTTGGGTTAAAGGTTAAACTTCATGATCAGCAGCCAAGTATAATGTGTTTATTTTTGTCTTTTCACACACTGTAACCCTGAAATTCTCTCGACACAAATGTCCAAATCATTCAGATAAACTGTCTTTGCGCTGCTTAATACAGAATCATTTCCACCTGAACCCATATGAGGATGCTACAGGTAATTATCCAGAGTATTCACAACAAGCGAGTGGGCGTCATGTATCCTGCATCCTCCATGCTTTACTCAGACAGCATCTGGCAGGTTTGTTGGAGAAATTTCTCCAAGCACAACATCCCAGTGCACTTCAGACACAGCAACACCCTCACAAAAAACTACCTAATCAAAATACTCCGACACATGCTAAAGAACGCATTGTTCACCCTGCAATGCAGTGAGGAGTGCTCGGACCTTTACATAGGAGAGCAGAGATCTTCGATCAAGAATACAGACAGAGGCACTGTGAACAACCACCACTGAGTGGAGGTAGTGACGCTAACTATCAGCCACCTATAATGCAGTCCTGAAATCCTCTTCCCAACCCCCACAGCTTGACTCATGTGACCTTAATAGCTCACAACAATATGGCAGGGCAATGTCTCACAGAGGAGTCACATCTTGACTCATATGACCCTTAAAGACTGACTGGAGATTTATGATTCAGCAAGAAATCTATGCAGTAGCTATTAGTGTGTACCTGAATAAATAGAATAAGTGTTTTTAATCTGTACTGCCACTGTTGTGTATTTTTGACTAGCTAAATAAGCTATACACAGAGCACTGGTCAGGTTCAATCCATGAATGTGTTTTTATCACTAATAACTGTTAAGGTTCATTTTGAGGACAGAGAGATGGTGGAGATCGGAATGACACACTGACCCTGTCAGGTGGAGTCAACGAATGATTTAATGACACATGTGGAGAGATAAATCCTGTACGCAGACAGCATTGATCTCTATCTCCAAAACTTCAGAACACAGTTTTATACATCGGGGTATTAGAACGCCCCCTCTTGCATAAATTACATGGATACGTCAACTCAAAACCACAACGACTTTTAACACAGTTTAAAAAGATCATTCTCTTCTCCTCGAAGCCAGGTGCTTCCTGTCACTGCCGGACGCTCGCTTATCGTCTGGAACAAACTGTCACGTACGCAGGCACTCTTGCAGTTGTAGCAGAATTAAATCTGAACTCTTTACTAGAGATGGCACGATACCACTTTTTTATGTCCGATACCGATACCGATATCATAAATTTGGATATCTGCCGATACCGATATGAATCCGATATAGTGTGTTTTTTAATCAATAAAACTGTTTTTTTAATATCTTGCTGCATTTTGTATAAGTTCATACTCAAGTTTAAATAAACAACAACACTAAACCTATTCTGTTATACCTGTATGTAAAAAATACACTGCGCCCAAAATATTTCATAGTTCAGCAATACTGATCAATCTAATGAATTTAAACCTACTCCATCCTTCCTATTCTGGTATTTTAAAGACTACTTAGCAGAAATATTAAGCAACCTAACTAATAGGGTTGCAAACTCCCAGCAATAAAACTTTGGGTGTAAGATTCAGATAATTATTTATTAAAAGCTAGACATTTTAAATGAGAATAAGAAAGAAAAGTATGTCTTTGTACCCCCCTTTTCCCTGTTAATGCCCTATCGGCCCCCCTGGCTAAACTTTGCTAGATCCGCTCCTGCACAGTTACCAGCCGTCAGCTACGTAGAAAAGGATCCTGGTGTAGAAAGTAATATTAAATAAATTCTAATGACAGCTTATCAAGGTTAAACGTGCTGCTGTTGTTCAGCCGCTGGTTTCCTCTTTCTGGTGAAAAGTGGGCCAAAAACAAAGAAGAGAGACGGACTCGCAATAGAAAAGCCGATCAGCTGATCATTAATAAGTTTCACGACTGAAGTAGCAGCAGGAGAGGGACAGAGAGGCAGTCGCTCCATATATCGGTTGTTAAGCTTAATGTGGGAATGCTTTACAAACATTCAGAGATGAACTTACACACTTGCTTTACTTCTCTCTGGGATAACTTCCTCGGAGATGAAATGCTCGTTTGGTAGCGAGGCTCCAAATACACACAGCCGCTCAATCACGTGAGCACACTGCTCCGATGTGCTACGGTTATGAGCCGAGTTACGCCGTGTCGCAAGTTTTGTGAGGTGCTTTTTTGATATTTAATGGATCGGATTACATTTTTAATTTCTCTCCAATATCCGATCCAGTAATTTACGTCAGTATCGGACCGATACCGATACCTAATATCGGATCGGTCCATCTCTACTCTTTACCACAAAATGAGCCTACTACTATGTGTATGTATGTGTGTGGTTACGTGTGTGTCTATGTGCTAACCACAATCACACCCTATTTCACCTCGCCGACTAGCTCCTCAGAATAACTCGCACTCAGACTCTGGTTTCGGTTTCACTTCCTGCAAAGCATGTAACTTCAAAAACATGTAACTTCCTGTCTTATTTTGGCACAGAGTTACTCTTTCACAATGCAGTCTGCATATAAACATTTAAGATTATAAATTCAACTCAACAGTTTAAAGTGGTTATAACTGCACCTGTAATAAAGCTTAATTGGGTGCCAATATGTTTAAACATCTAAATGCAATATCACTATTAATAAATGCGTCAATGCAAATGCTTGTTATATGATTATGATGCAATAGCAATAACAAAATAATGAAACTACAAATAGTAAAAGGAAATAATAAAAATGGCAGAAAAATAACACCTCATTTCCTCACATAACCAAAACAAATCCAGTTTTTCCTCACTGTGTCTGGAACGCACCAACTTCCAACGTGTCTGCAAATGTTTATATAAATATACACATATAGGTCTTATAGCTCAATGTAGCCCACGATTATTGTGATTGGCCATTTCAGCACCATCGATTGCCGCTTTGCTCTTCTTCTTCTACCCCCCCGCCCCCCTTTTCACTGCAGTTTTAAAATTTATCAGTGAAAGTAATGATCATCTCCTCAATATAAGGAACATTAATAATAATAGTATCAATATAAGTACTCACAAATGTCAGCAAATTTCTGGAGGGAGACTGTGGAAACTATTGGAATGAATGTAAGGGAATGTATAAAGAAGTGAAAAATCTTGAGGAACAGATATCAATCCCTACTCCCAGGGTTTTATTTTTTTCCTATTGGCTGGCACTACATATAAAAGACCAGGACATTAGCACATTGTAATTAACACAATGCACAATAAATGCCAGCAATGACGTTGGCCATTTACGTAGGTTACATTGCAGGCACTACAAAGATTCCCAGCAGAAGTCTAAATCGGACATAACAGGCTTGTCCACATCTTTTAGGACCACATTTAAAGTGACAACCCCATCAGGGGTTAAATACCTGGGCCTTCAGACATTTAAGAAGTAAAGAAGCATCTTATGTGAGTGGAGACACACCTTTACAAACCCCAAAAAATGTAAGTCCAGTTAGCTTCAGTTCAAGTAATTAGGGCTATTTTGACGTGGGTCGGCAAGAACCTTACAAAGACACTCAGAGAGCATCCTTGACAAAACCCAGCAGAATATTAGTGGTGAGAATGCATCCAAAGCTCTTACATGTGAAAAAGAACCACTTCAAGGAATGTACTGACATGATTTCCTAACATTCTTGGGGTTTGCGTGTGAATATCCTCCATCACTACATCCACGAACTTCTTCTATGGCTTCTTCTTTTCCTCCTGCCTGCCAGCTCCATATGGAACAATATATTCACTATGCCTCTTCTACATATGTCCAAACCATGTCAGCTTTGCCTCTCTAACTTTGTCTCCAAACGGCTCAACATGAGCTGTCTCTCTGATGCACTCATTTCTAATCTTCTCCATCCTGGTCACTCCCAAACAAAATCTTAGCATCTTGAGCTCTGCCATCCCCTGCCTGTCCTTTTGCACTGCTTGTTGCTTTGGATGCTTGACTCCAGGTATTTAAACTCATGTACCTTCAATACCTTTACTCCTTGCATATTTCATATGAGCTGACCATCTGACGTAAAAGAATACAAAGACATATTTTGTTGAATGCATTGAAACAGAGGACAATATTTACCTTTTCCATGGCCACTTTGTGAATCATTTGTCCCAAATGTTCTGCTTCATCTTTTGAATCATCTTTAGATTCATCCTGTGTGGGTCTGCTATCATGTGTCCCATCCTCTTCAGATGCTGCCGCCATCTGTTTTAAGAGAAGACAACAATATGTTTGGCTCATTTTTGATAGATAGATTGTGGAACCACTGAAACTGAGGATGAATTTCACCTCTCTTTGTGGCACAGGACACCCAGTTTTGTTTTTCATGGCTACCTTAGGAATCCTTTTACGTTCTTGTTCTTCCTCCTCTTCTGAATAGCCTTCAGATTCATCCTGTGTGGGTTTCCAGTCATCTGTCCCATCATCTTCAGATGAGCTCACAGACTGTTATTAGAGCAGAAAAATATATATTTTGCTCACCTTCCATGGATGTGTGAAAACAACATATTTACATCGTTAACTACAGGAGAAGAAGCTGGATATTTCTTGCCCACCTTAGGAACCCATTCTCTTGCTTCTTTCTCCTCCACACCTGTCCTATCGTTTTTAGAAAAGATCACCATCTGTTTTTAGAAAAGTAAAAAAACAAAACAAAACATAAAAAATAAATAATTTCCAACAGTGCATTTTCAGGTCTAAGCATCCCAGGAACTGCACAGACATATGTCAGACATAACTTAAAACCACCAGCATAGGTATATAAAGGCCCTGAGGGGGAAAACTACGTTTCCCACGAAATATTATGTTACTTCCGGTTTTGGCAGGTAATGGCAGACATGCATCGTTTTTGTTTTTTTAAATTTTGGTCACCAACGGAGAGTGTTTGGTAGCGCTGTCCTCAGAAAACACCGTTTGTACTGTTTCTTTTGTTTTGAATCATAACTCTGGTTTTACGTGGCCTATTAACACAATTAAGAAAATATCATTTGAAGTCCGCACTTTCAACACAAGTTGAAATGGAGACTGGGGCTGTGTCCCAATTCAGAGACCGCACGCTTGAAGTACGCATTTTGAGTGCGATTACGTCACCGCCACGTGACAACTCGAAGTGTACTTCAATTGCGTACTCCAAATGCGCCGTCGATTTCCCCAAATATCAAGCGTGGTCCGGTGCACGCTTTGTGGTCCCATATATCCCACAATTCATAGCGCGGCGGTGGGTGTGGATAATTTTGCCGCAAAATACGGCAGAAGGCAGAAGGGAGCGGCCGAAGAGTAAACTGTCAAAAGTAAGTACTGAATATTATCTCACTTATTTATGTGCGAATGTTTAATAATAAAGAACATTAAAACATTACTGTTGGTCACATGTCGGTAAAGTTGTGTGACATTAGTGATGTTTGTACTTTCAGCGTTAACTTGGTTTTAAAGCCTCTACTTTAGGGATGCACCGATACCGATACTGGTATCGGGTATCGGTGCCGATACTGTAAAATGTGTGCGTACTCGTACTCGTAAAAGTTAACCGATACCATGAACCGATACTCATAATTCCCATGGACTTAAACGCCACGGTAACATAAGGTGTTCACAGTTGATGTTATGTGATGTAACTCTACCCTGAATATAATTTGCCCTGTAATATGTCGCAAGGTAAATACAGGTAATTAGAGCAATCAAACTGTTACGTTAATCATAAAAGTATTATTTTATGGTATGTAACTCTGAAGGGAGTTAAAATATTTTTCAGAGTTCTAATTTTCTGGAGGCCTGTGAAGGTAGCATAAAACGGGACCTTGCATGGGGAGATGCACGAGGTTAGCTGAACCAAAGTGAGAGACTCGGCTAGTTTTACTGAGGTTAACCAGCACAAAAGAGTGTGTGACTAGAAAGCTGACCGTGTGAGAGCTTCACAACAGAGTGTGGGTGAAGTGACTTTTTGTTTCAATGGTCGCACCACCGTGCTGTGTTTCCAGCTACGACCGCCGAGGCTACAGGCTAGCCCGGACTGCTTGGCTGCGCCTCGGAGGCAGCCGCTATGGACTGTCGGAGAGCTGGACAGTGACTCGCTAACGCGCTGTAGCAGAGACAGCATCGGGTCCGCAGGGAGTGGATTTAGTGTGGGACTGGTGAACGGCGACCTACCGATCAGCTGAACTGTAAGTCAGACTTTTGTGCTCTTACTGGGGAGAAGAGGATTTTTCTCCATCGTCCGGCGTGAGCAGCAAACAGGCCTGCAACAAGTGTGAATGTGAGTGTGTGGAGCCCATGTGTGAATATTGTATGTTTAGTGGATTTATATAACGTGTTTTGGAGTGTATATTAGTGAGTCACTTACCAAAAGGTGATAACATAATTTGGGTTGTTTAATATAATTTGAAAGGGAATTATGTCATTTATACAGTGTATTTCATTTGGTTAAGGAATTGGAATATCATTTGAGTTTAAAAAAGGGATGTGTTGTACAGTATTTGTCTCTGCCCTTACGTTCAGTAAACGTTTCGTTTGTGTTAAAGAGTTGTGTGGGGTCGTTTCTTTACTACTGGTTAAGTTTAACTTGTGTGTGGTAGAAGTATCGGTTTTTGTACTCGGTATCGGCAAGTACTCAGATCCAAGTATCGGTATCGGATCGGTTTGAAAAAATTGGTATCGTTGCATCCCTACTCTACTTCAATATATTTACATAGTCGACCTTAATCTTACAGAGAATGTGATGATTTTATGGATAATTAAAGTCAGTCATATATCAACAAACACAACAAGCTGAAAGTCAGTGATGCTGCTCGGTTTGCAGTCCTGAATATCACGGCACAAGCAGGATTCACTGCACTGTTAATGTTAGCTATGTTATATTGCTGCCTCTGTTCGGTGGTGTCGAGCCAAACGTACTTTAACGTGTGTTTGAACGAGCTGACGGTTCACTCGTTAAGCTGAAAGAAAGATGCTTTAATCGCAGGAGTCACACATGTGTCCACTGGACCATCTGGGAACTCTTCTTGTTTAGCACTCGTAATAACACAAACACTAAATCCTCCTTCTCTTGTGCTGTTTTGTAGCAGTGTGTACACCTGAGACTGTCACCTGTCTGTCTGTCCTGCACTCTCTCTCTTTTTCTTTCTCTCTGATTGTGGAATAAAAGTATGAACATGTATTTATAAGTTACACTTGTGTTTGAATCCTGCAGCTTATCACACATTTGATTTCCATGTGTGGCAACTGCAAGTGTCCAGAGTGAGGACAGACTGAGGGACCCACTGCTGCACATCATCTGTGAGGCTTTGCACCCCTGATGATCCACCAGGACAAACTCAGCAGTGTGTGAGGAAGAGGAGGAGGAAGAGCCAGCAGCAGCTGACAGATGGAGAGAATAGACAGACTGTTCCCGATCCGATATTACGTATCTGTATCGGTCCGATACTGACCTAAATTACTGGATCGTATATCGGAGGGAAATAAAAAATGTAATCCGATCCATTAAATATCAAAAAAAACCTCAGAAAACTTGCGACATGGCGTAACTCGGCTCATAACCGTAGCACGTCGGAGCAGTATGCGTCATGTGATAGAGCGGCTGTGTGTATTTGGAGCCTCGCTACCAAACCAGCATTTCATCTCCGAGAAAGTTATCCCAGAGAGAAGTAAAGCAAGCATGTAAGTTCATCTCTGAATGTTTGTAAAGCGTTCCCATGTTAAGCTTAACAACCGATATATGGAGCGACTGCCTCTTCTCCCTCCCTCCCCTTCTTGCTGCTACTTCAGCTTAATGATCAGCTGATCGGCTTTTTTGTTGCGAGTCCGTCTCTCTTCTTTGTATTTGGCCCACTTTGCACCAGAAAGAGGAAACCAGCAGCTGAACAACAGCAGCACGTTTAAACTTGATACGCTGTTGTTCGAATTTATTTAATATTACTTTCTAGACCAGGATCTTTTTCTACGTAGCTGACGGCTGGTAACTGTGCAGGGGCAGATCTAGCAAAGTTTAGCCAGGGGGGCCGATAGGGCATTAACAGGGAAAAGACATACTTTTCTTTCTTATTCTCATTTAAAATGTCTAGCTTTTAATAAATAATTATCTGAATCTTACACCCAAAGTTTTAATCTGATGTAAAATGTATATTAGTCCATTACTGTATATAGTAACTGTTAAGTCTAATATACCCTAGTAAGCTATAGTACTTTTTCCTCTGGGAAGGTACCATCTGTGAATTCTGCAATTCTGTTGAAGAAAGATGTTGAATCTATTTAATTATTCTTGAAAAATAATTTATTTCTGTGCATTTTTTTTCACCCTGCACAAACACATCCTCCAGCCACACGCACCCATATTTTGCTCCATTGCGGTTTCTTTCACACCTCAAACATTTAGTAAACAATTAAACAAATACAAGTAATCTGCAATAAATTACAGGTAGTAATAAAATAAACTACTAACTCTGTTACGCTACATCCACACCTACACGGGTATTTTTGAAAACGCAGCTGTTTCGTCCGCACGTAAACGGCGTTTGGAATCACCGAAAACTGAGATTTTTTAAAACTCCTTTTTTCCGTTTACGTGTGGACGAGGAATACAGAGTTCGTCACGCAATGTCAAAGGTATGTGCCTTTTTTCACGTCACGCTGTGCACACGTTATTGTTTACATGAGATGAATTGCAGAATGGGAGATAGCAAGATTAACAGTATTTTGTCTCTTCAGGTTTTACACGCTTACATATACACACACACAGTTACTGTCCCTTAATTTACAAAGGCACAGGCATCACGGTGTGATTATTTTACTGTAGTCGTTTTTTTTCCCTGTGTAATAATATTCAACATTGCTATCAATGCATTTTTCAAAAAATGCCTCTCTGTGCAAAATGGGTTTTAAAAACATAAACAACTGTGGGATCCTGTTAGTCGTGATTTGAACAGCCCAGCGCTGCTCCCGATGCAGGGAAAACCAATTCTGCAGGGGAGACCTACCTCAGCACTTGTGCAGGTGAAACCAAGGGGCAGATATGCTTCACCATATTTTCTAGTCTTTGGCTTAGAATGAAGTTGGTTTGGAAACATTCAGCGATGCATCATCTCCTGCTTTGCGTTTCTGTGGGCGCCCCGTGCTAGCAATGTCCAAGCATTTTGTTAACGCCCCCCCCCCCCCCCCAAACCCTCTTTTCATACCGCGCCCCCCCTGCAATGGCCCTGCCCACACTTTGGGTAGGTCTTATCTATAGTGTTACATCATATTCTATAAGGATGTTCTGTGTTTGTATACTTTTCTGCCCAGTTTGACGCATTTAGCAGAAGTCAGCCTGTTTAAGGCTCTGATATCTGTTCTGTATGACTTAAAGCAGTTATGACATGGTCTGAGTTTCTCACCCAATAAAGGAATATTTCATATATCAGTCTACTCTTCATTCTATCAGAAACAGTTATCACAGCTCGTACATTTTCTTTTTACACATAAAAGTAAGCATTGAGCCAAATGTAATAATGCCAACATATTAAACGAACAATATTTGTCTCTTATGTATAATACATCTTAGTGGTGCAACGGATCACGGTTGATCCGAAATCCGAACCGATCCCACTCCACGGTTCGGTACACACGTGATCCAAAGATTCTAAAAAGAAAAAAAAAGTATGTGTATGGTGCGCGTGGTCAGTCTGTCAAGCTGTAGTTATGGTCAGCGCTAGCGGTCCAAGTAGCAGAGCAGAGGAGTTTGTGGCATTTAAGCAGCCTTTTGCTGCCCAGTCCGACCGGGCTAAAGCCATTACAAAAGCTACTGGGGTGTTTAGCTGCAGACGGGAGGCCGTATTCAGTTGTGCAAAACAAGGGGTTTAAACTGTGATGAACGTGCTTGAGCCATGCTATGATATCTCGTTGCGCATCCACTTCAGTGACAAGATCGTTCCAAGCATGTATGAGTTATGGCTGAACTGTCCCAGGCATCTTCTGTTGCTCTAACTACAAATGGGTGGACCTCCAGGGCAACAGAACGCCACGTGACCGTGACCACTCGTTATATCACAGCAGAGTGGTAGATACAAAGCCCTGCACTGCCCTATATATTACATTAGATTAGATGAAACTTTATTTATCCCTCGGATGGGTTCCTCCGGGAAATTCAGTTTCCAGGAGCACAGCACCGACAGAAGTTGCAGAATGTGAGCAGAAATATACCATATATACACATATATAAATACAGAGAATACAAAAGGGATAAATAGAATAAATAGGAATAAGAATACAAGGGAACGGCACATTTCAAGTATTGTGAGTCTAATACACCGTTGGATATTAACAAAAACTATTGCACAGTGAAATGGCACTACAGCTTACTTGTCCCCCCCTCCTTTGTCCCCGTTTCCCCTCCCTCTCTCCTCCAGCGAGGAGTTAAACAGTTTGATGGCGTGTGGGACAAAGGACTTTTTAAGTCTGCTGGTCCTTGACTTTGGGAGAAGCAACCTGTCACTGAACAGACTCCTGTGATGTCATGGCCGTGTGCAGAGGATGCAGAGGATGCCCAGCATGGTCCATTATGTCCATATTGCACCTTAATTAGTTTTTAGATAAGTGCGTGGAATGATTCTTCAGTTGAATGATTTTAATAGGCAAAAATACTTAGATCTGAAAATTGATCCGATCCGTGACTTAAAACCGTGATCCGATCCGAACCGTGAGACTTTTGATCCGTTGCACCACTAATACATCTGTATTTACACTGTCAAAGATACTTGTCTTTGAGTGAAGCTTTAAGGTGATGGGAAATATAAATAACTGCAACTTGAATCTTTGACCCAGAGTTCAAGCTCACTGCTGTAATATATCCTGTAATATGTATATATAGGGCTGTTCGATATAACGATATATATTGGATGACGATATAAAAATGTCTATCATTTCATTTTACGCTATTGTTTGTTTCGTGGTGTCGCAAAATAAACTGTTTACGGCAATATTTTTTCATTATTTTGATGGTCACTGTAGCGGCTATATTAATTTCCACATAAACCTTTCACAATAAAGCTCAAGATCCTGTTGAGACTTTTCAAAATAAACTGAATCACATGAAAGATGCAGAGTATTTACGGATGAGAAGCAAAAAAGAGCTGTCAGGTGCTAAAATATAAACCTTAGATTCAAACGTTAGAACAGGCTTTTCCCGCAGCACGCTGTGTAATAAATACTCACAAAGAAAATGGCGGCCATTACAACTTATGTCTAAAAATGTATCGTTCATGCATCAGTTAAAACACTCGACTCCAGGTACACGACGCAAACCACGCAAACCTGAAATCTGTCCTGCCTGGATTCTTTAAAAACGTGAGCTTTCCGACGAGGGAAAACAACACACTAGACCAGGTCTACACCAACATCCCAGATGCTTACAAGGCCACCCTCTGCCTCATCTCGGACTCTCTGATCATCTCTCTCTGTCCCTGACCCCTGCTTATAAACCTCTAATTCAAAGACAAAAACCACCGGAAAAATCAGTAAGAGTGTGGACCGCGGAAGCCACCACGGCCCTACAAGACTGTTTTGATAACACGAATTGGAGTGTATTTGCAGAAGGATCAGACTTGGAGGGCCACACATCTGCTGTACTCTCATACATCAGCTTCTGTACTGAGAGCGTAACAACAACAAAGACTGTTAAAGTGTTCCCAAACCAGAAGCCATGGCTCAACAGTGAGGTGAGAGCCCTACTAAGAGCACGTGACAGCACCTTCAAATCAGGAGACCAACAAGTCTACAAAGAGGCACGCCAATCTCTGGTTAAAGGCATAAAAGAAGCCAAGCGCAAATACAAACAGCGCATCGAGGAACACTTTAACACAAAGAACTCCAGAAACATGTGGCAGGGGATCAAGACACTCACTGGCTACAAAGACAGTTGCACACAAACCAACTCCCCAGACATCACCTTACCTGACACCCTAAACCATTTCTTCGCCCGCTTTGACCAAGAAACAGAGACACCATCACCCATCCTGCCATTACAGAGAGGGATGACGCTCCCATCCAGCTGGAGCAGCACCAGGTCAGAGCCACACTGCGCAGAGTCAACACGAGGAAAGCAGCTGGTCCTGACGGTGTAGCCGGTAGAGTGCTTAAAGCATGTGCAGACCAACTAGCAGAGGTTTTCACCACCATCTTCAACCTCTCACTGCTACAGTATTAGTACCATCCTGCCTTAAGTCAGCCACCATCGTTCCAGTGCCCAAGAAGAACACAGTGAGCTGCTTGAATGACTATCGTCCAGTTGCTTTAACACCCATAATTGCCAAATGTTTCGAACAGCTCATCATGCCACACATTAAAGCTGCCATCCCTGCAAACCTCGATCCATACCAGTTTGCATACAGGGCAAACAGGTCGACAGAGGATGCCATAATAACAGCTCTTCACACAGCCCTCACACACCTGGACTCTAGTAACACCTATGTGAGAATGCTGTTTGTGAACTTCAGCTCTGCCTTCAATACAGTTCAACCCCACAAACTGGTTAATAAACTAAGCAACTTAGGACTCAGCAGCTCACTGTGCAGCTGGATACTGGACTTCCTGAGAAACAGACCCCAGAACGTAAGAATGGGAGAGCACACCTCCTCCACCCTCATTCTGAATGTGGGTGTCCCACAGGGGTGTGTCCTCAGTCCCCTCTTATACTCACTTTTCACCCATGACTGTTCATCAATCCACACCAGTAACACCATTATAAATTTGCTGATGACACCACTGTCATAGGACTGATGGACAACAACGATGATTCAGCCTACAGAGAGGAGGTTCAGCATCTGAAGCGATGGTGTGACGACAACAACCTGCATCTGAACACAGCCAAGACCAAGGAGATGGTAATCGACTTCAGAAGAACAAAGCGATCTGAGCACTCTACCCTCTACATTGATGGGGAGGAGGTAGAAAGGGTAGAAAGCTTTAAGTTCCTCGGAGTCCACATCTCGGCCGACCTTACCTGGTCCACAAACATCTCCCACCAGGTAGCGAAAGCACAACAAAGGCTGTACTTCCTCAGGAAACTACGTCAGGCCCAATTACCCCAAGGACTGCTAGTAAACTTCTACCGCTCCACCATTGAGAGCCTTCTGACTTACTGCTGCACACTCTGGTTCAACCGCTGCACCGCGGGGGACAAGAGGAAACTGCAGCGGGTGGTGAGGGCAGCAGAGCGGGCAATCGGCACTTCACTAACCCCCCCTCAGAGACATCTATACTGGCAGACTTCAGCAGAAAGCCAGCATCATCATCAAAGACCCCTCACACCCTGGACACTCACTTTTTTCCCCCCTTCCCTCTGGTAAACGCTACAGGTCCATCAGGTCAAAGACAAACAGACTCAACAGAAGTTTTTACCCACAGGCTGTCAAACATGCCCTACCTCCACCCTAATTGGAGGATAACTGCACTGCCAACACTCATGGACATTATACCTTATTTATAAATCGTATTTCTGTTCATACTTCAATGCAACCAACACCCATCCATCCATCCATCCATTCGCATCTGCTTATCCTTTTCAGGGTCGCGGGGGCGCTGGAGCCTATCCCAGCTGTCATAGGGCGAGAGGCGGGGTACACCCTGGACAGGTCGCCAGTCTGTCGTAGGGCCAACACACAGGGACAGACAACCATTCACACTCACATTCACTCACACATTCACACCTAGTGACAATTTCGATTATCCAATTAACCTATTCCCACAAGCTGCATGTCTTTGGACGGTGGGAGGAAGCCGGAGTACCCGGAGGGAACCCACGCAAACACGGGGAGAACATGCAAACTCCACACAGAAAGACCCCGTCCTGATGGTGAAACTGAACTCAGGACCTTCTTGCTGTGCGGCAACAGTGCTAACCACCGTGCCACCGTGCTGCCCAACCAACACCCTTACCTCTTTAAACTGTATTTATTATAACATTATTCAGTATAGTTCCAACAGCACCCCCCCCACTCAATGTGCAATATCATCCCCCCCCACACACACACACACTCAATGTGCAATATCACTGATCACACTGCACCTCTCAATGCACCTGCTAGTTAGATGGCATGTATGTGTATGTATATAGATGTAAGTGTGTATGTGGAAATATGTGTGTGTACGCATGTACGGATGCAAATATGTATATATACATATATGTATGTATGTGCGTGTATGTTTGCAGGTGTATGTATAACTTGTACATATCTTTTCTTGTGTAAATGTAAATTTGTCTGTTATTGTGTAAATACATTCGCTATTGTGTACTCCACACATATGGAGAGATGCCAAACTGCCTTTCACTGTTCTTGTAACAGTGACAATAAAAAGCTATTCTATTCTATTCTATACATATATATATATATATATACATACATATATATATATCATAATAATCTGACAATACATATATTATTGGCCATATTATATTTACATTACCACAGTGAGATGATTTTAGTCTCATGAACAACATTAGCTAATTGTTATTTACTAACTAATCTTAAAATGACTGTTCAGTACAGAAATGAAGCCCAACAATCATGTTTTACAGTCCCGTGGTCTCAGCCTCAGATACTCAACTAATCAAAGTGATGTCATGACAAAAATGAATGACCAACAAAACATTTTTTCTCCTTCATTTCTGTCAAACAAAGCTGTATGAAACCTTTCTCGCGGTTAGTATCATGGTTGCTAGGCAACCTGAACAGCACGACGAAGGCTAGACCGTCCCATTTCACAAGCCTCTCACTTCCGCACTTCTCGTACTTATAGTACGCACCGTACGTAGTAGTACTGCGCGTACTTCAAGCGTGCAGACCCTGAATTGGGACACAGCCTGTATGGCATTATTTTTGTGACACTATTCTGAGCGCACGTAAAAAAAAAAAAAACTTTGAGAGCACATGAAAAAAAGTTTGCAGGTACAAATGTTGCATTTTGAGGAGAAATTTATTTTGAGCGAAGAAAAGCTGAATTTGCATTTGCGCTCGCTCGCAATGTGTTGCTGGCGCTCTCAACATTTCTGCCCGTGCGCGCTCAACTCTTTCTCTATCTCCTTAAAACTTTAGAGCACTTATGGAAATATGTGATGTCTTGATGAATCAAGCAGATATTTGAAGTTTACACAGCACCATTCTCACATGAAAATATCTTAAAAGTTTATTTTGTGACCTAGAAGAGTAATATTTCAAACTCCGCCACTCTGTGGTCCTCCGCCACTGCCTCGTTTGAGTTTTGGATGAAATGGATTCTGGGATATTGCATTTCGTCACTTCGAGCTGATTGGAGACCAGAACAGCCAATCAGATTTTTTGCATCCAAGTCTGTCAGTTGAGCGCGCACGGGCAGAAATGTTGAGAGCGCGAGCAACACATTGCGAGCAAGCGCAAATGCAAAAACTGAGGGAGAGGGGCTGCAATTGTGTGTGTGTGTGTGTGTGTGTATGGATAATAGCAAACACTGAAATACATTTTTTGCACGCAGCAATGAATTTTGTTCACTCAAATTCAGCTTTTCTTCGCTCAAAATAAATTTCTCCTCAAAATGCAACACTTGCACCTGCAAACCTTTTTTACGTGCGCTCAATTTTTTTTTTAAGTGCGCTCAGAATAGTGGCACAAAAAATAACGCCATAAGCCTGGGTCGCTCCATCTTTTTGCTGTGACGCCTTAAATTGGTCATGTGATTTTGGCGCCGGCACGTCTGTCAACCGCAGAGGTTATTGTGTTAATTCAAATTCACTAAGAACACAATGACTATACATTCAGATCACAAGTCTGATTGCAATACCTGCCACACAGGACAGGGTTAAAAAAAGAATAAGAAAAAAGCAAAAAAAACCACAAACAAAAACACAAAAACAAACAAAAAAAAAACCGGACAAGGTACCTGTTTGCATTCATGTAACTTTTGAAAGTTATCTTCCTACCTGAGAGCTGGTACCTTCAAATTCGTCATCCATCGTGCTTCTAAACTCTCACTACAACAATCCGCTTCCTGACTCATGATCACATGACATAGATGATTATGACTGGCTGCTCAAATGCTCATTAGGGGCGGAGCATTTCTATAACATTAGTTACCATAGGCTTTGGAGCGTGATGTCACGGGGGTGGGGATGGAAAGGATTTGGCCTGATGCACCATTTTCGTGGTCAAATAAAGCGCAAGCGAAAAAGGAGCGAAGGTACTGTGAGATTATTATGCTATCATATGTTACCGTATATCTGTTGAATTAATATACTGCTGTAGTTCATATTATACCCCTTAGTATAGAGTGTGTGATTAGTATGTAGTTTTAGTTTGCATTATACTTCTGACTTAAAAGAGTGTGAAAATCATTAGATCTATTGGATTGACCTGTAGTACTCGATACTGTTGAATGGGTGACACTGTTGTTTGGTATTTCATGGTGCTGAGCTAAGAAGAGAATATTGTGTGCAGAAGGCCTTGTCATGCTGATAATAGAAGAGACACACCACATTCAATACCCCCACCTTTACAGAGAACCGAAAGACAGGGAGCCAAGGCCATAAGTCAGGCTCGCTAGGAGTTAGAAACATGTGAAGGTTTAGATTTTATGACTAGGTGGGGACCAACGGAGGTTATAAGAGCTTGTGAAACCCTCCACCATTTTGAGATTTGCTGTGACCCTCTGCATGCATGTCTCCCCATCCGGATGGTTCATGCTCATAAGTGTTGAATTGTATGGAATAATAATTGTTGATTGAGCATTTATACACCGAGTTATTGTCCTTCCTTCAGCCCAAAGATTAAAAGAATTGGGAGATTTAACAGTACACACACAGCCATGGTTCCTATTTGCTGTGTGGTCGGCTGCAATGTTCGATCGCACAACCGGCAAGAGAATAAGCTTGAAAGTGGTTTATCTTTTCATTCTTTCCCAACCTGGAAGCAACATGAGGCAGCTTGTGTATAGATGTTACCAAACGAAGGATCTAGCCCAGTGGCGGAGCGGGGGGGTGGGGGGGGGGTGGCTTACTGGGCTTAAGCCCGGGTTGTTTTTTCAGAAGCCCGGGGTCTTTTGAAGTGTATTTTTTCATAGTTATGCCTGGCTGACAACTGTATAAAACAAAAACTACACACAATATTCTTAGAGAGTCTTAACTTACATGTGGTTTATTTCATATTTTCAGTTGTTACCCTCCACGGCTAAATAAATCGGTTTCAGTATGTACTGATATACAGGAATGGACATAAGGGCTTCTTTCAAAGAAAAACTCTGGTAGATGTTTTTATATATTATGCTTTGTATGTTGATCAGTATATTCCTATGCAAAACAGAGGAATTTCAATACACAGCAGTATATTCACAGTTTAAACCAGATGTTTACATACACTTTATGGAAAACACAAGAACATTTTTTTTTACTGTACAACATCAATTTAGAGTAAACTTGTTTTGTTTTGGATAAATAAATACTGAAATATCTTTTGAATTAGTTAAATGTCAGAATAAAGAGAGAGAGAGCTGTCTATTTTTTTATCACTTTCATCAATTTAGGAGTACATATACAAGTGTATTGTTAATTAAGAACACTCCAGACGATTCCATTCTGAGCTTAAGAAGCTTCTGATAGGTTAGTAGAGTCCATGTGAGTAAATTGGTGGCACACCTGTGGATGCATATAGGCAAAACACAGAGCCTGTTTCTGTGACATGGGAAAATCAAGAGATGTCAACCAAAACACCAGGAAAAGAATTGTGGAGCTCCATAAGTGTGGCTCATTTTAATACAATTGGTGCCGTTTACAATTAAGAAATACAGATAGTTTCTCTCTGGGGTTTTCCTGCTATTTTCATTTTGTCATCAGTGTCTAGTACTGCTCCGTGTTTCAGCCATTGCTTCTGTTGTCTGCAGTACAGATAGTGGAATGGTGTGATTTCATGAGTTGTTAATAAGACTGTGGTTGCTATGGCTGCTGCTTTTGCAGCTTTGTCAGCAAATTGTTTCTGTTAGAGTAATTGTTAAATGTTGTCATTTTTATGCTTACCATCATCTCTACATTGTTAACTGTGGGATGAAAGGAATTCCACAGTCCCCTCCCTAGATTCTCGAGGTTCTGGGTGAGGGCTGTAGTCTTTTATTACAGAACATCCTTGTGAAGGTCTTTTTGATGTAGCTTCTGCCCAACAGGAGCACACACAACACCACACACACACACCACACACACACACACACACATTCCTACTTACATATAGAAGTTCACACTATACATACAATGCTTGTCTTAGAACATGTGGGCGTTGCTTTGCTGTGTGAACTGTTTCTCAATAAAAGGCAGCGAGAGGAGGCCATTGTTGGGGTCATTTTCGTGTTAGACACAGACGATACCTCCCTTGCAAGTAAATGATCGATCGCAGCCTTGTTTTCTTTCACGGGAATAAGTCTCTAAAACCAGCGGGGTGTGGAAACACAGACCCAACATTTACTTGGTCCTTTGAGCCGGAAGCCTAACAATCGCATCCACCGCGAGGAGAGGGGAGGACGCCACCGCAATGTCTGGATGATTGACGGGAAGCCCCAGTGTTTTGCTTTGTCACCAGGCCGGAAGTTCGCGTCTGAACTCCCCTCGGGATGGATGGCGATTGACGGGCTATAGAGACTCTTCCCATGAACGGAAACAACACGAACAGTGAGTACAGAAGGCCTTAGAGAGCGGCTACGTGACCCTGCGTTGAACGCAGGTACGGGAGAAGCAGGCTTCTCCGCCGTGTGGGGCGTAGAGACAACCTAGGTTCGGTGACTCCGCCGTGAGGAGAGTTCGGAATCTCCACCATTTGGGGCGTTAGGAGAGTGTCCGATGGTTGAATTCTCCGCCATATGGGGCGTTTGAGAGCTTTCAACAGAGAGCGCTAGCTGTGCGTGTAGACGCAAGCGATATGCCTATTGTGTGTGTGTGTGTGTGCGGGCCAGACGTGGTCTGCGTGAGTGTGGCTGATTGTTGTCTTGTAATGGAGAATAAACTGTGTAAGTCTGCCTTGAAAGAGGATGAAATACACTGCAAAGTTTTTATTGGGCAGCACGTGGTGTGTGGATCGTTGACAAATGAAGTGAAATTGTGCTTTAAGCAGAAGCGAGTGTGAGTGTGTTTGACGTCACGGTGTGTGTGTGAAGGTATCCAGCTGGGGCAGACGTGATTCTGCAGGTCACCTGCCCAGTGGAGAAAAAGAAATAAAACAGTTGTGTTGGTGAATGATAGCACGAAGAGTGTTTGGTGTTTCTCAGCCTGAAACAGCTGTAATGCTACTTTCTTTTTTTTTTTGGAGAAAAGGACAGTTTAAAAAAAAAAAAAAGAGAGAGAGATGTGTGTTGTTTTAAGCAGTGATGACAATAATGAAAATGTGATGAGAGAGGAACACAAAAACATACAGAAAATGCATTAACTATACTAACCCTACATGCATACACAATAAATGATACTGATGAAGACCAGACAGCATCTTAAGCATGAGATTCTGTTTGTCATCTTGTCCAAGTCACTAGTAAGATGAAATTGATACATAGACTAGTGGACTGAATATTATTAGTAGGACAGATGACTGCATCATAGAGGAAAACAGAATGCTGATGAGGGGTCTTAAATGAGTGAGCTGATTGTGAGTTTCTGGTGTGTGAAGAAGTTTTAACATGGCACACATTTGGTTACATGAGAAGAAACATATTATGTGATGAGACAACAGGGTTATGCTGTATGTTGTGTGTGGCTGATTGGATGAATGTTTCAGATTAAACTGGCTGTTGATTTGTCTTTTGTTACTAAGTTGAGCCTGCCAATTGGGTTGGTATGATTTATCCCCCTGGCATGAAAAACACGTGTCATGCCTTAAACAAGGCCTTTCTTTCCTTTGCTTTCCTTTATTTTCTTTCTTTTCTTTTTATTTTGTTACTTTCATGGTGCACTGAAGGTTTTGTTTGATAATTTTTCTGTCATCTAAGCAGATCTGAACATTGAATAGGAAGAACTACACAACATGTGGCTGTAAAGTGAGCTCTCCAAAATTAAAATGGGCTCAGGAGAAAGTCACTTATTTGGGACAATTAGGAAACAAGTTCCTGTCCAAAAGGATTCAATGAGGAAATCCAGTCTAAAATTCTTCTTTTACTTTTTGAAGTGTTGTTGTTTTGCGGATGTATCTCTGTGAGTGACAAACTTAAGGAAAGTCACTGATTACAATGTGGAATGACGTTGAGATGTTAAATGATTTGGAACGAATTATGGAAAAAAGTATGAGTTTAATGAGTTTAGAATAAACCTGCGATGATACTTGTCTCTGTGATGCTGAATACTTTATTACACTTATGAGCTGCAGTTGGTTGCAAATGTGAAGTTGTTTTAACTTTAAGACTTTGTCTTCTAGGATACAGGCTGGAGCTGGGAGTTAAACAAGCTAAACATTTAATTGCTGACTAATGTGTTTTTACACAGGATTACAGGTTGAAGTGAAGCGGCTCCAAGGGACAAACCCTGGAGATTGTTTTAGGGAGACTGTGCAACATTCTTGTACATGTCTCATTGGGAGTTGACACATGGCAAAAGCCATGTGGCGATAGGAGTGTCATTTTTTTTTTTTTTTTTTTTTTTAATTTGTAGATGTCGTGAGGTGCCATGACGAGAAGGAGTGACTGAGAGGATCATCCACAAGATGGGAGCTGAGGCCTAGAGAAAGTCTTCAGGAGGATCAGAGATCACCTTCAGCACAGAGAGCTGTGCTACTGGGCTTCCAGGAGATTGTCATGTGGAGACTCTGCACAGCAAAATCTTAAATAAGATAAGAGTTTCGACGTTGACGTTGAGGAAGACAACTAAGCTGTACGACGTGCTCTGTCTTAAAAATCTTCAGCACCGTTGGAACGTGAGAACCTGAGGGAGCGTGCCAAGCTCCAAAAAGTGACAGCGCAGAGGAGGTCCAGCGATGGACTTGTGGTTCTGTAAACAGCACAAATACCAGGTGACTGTGAAAAACCTAACAGCACTTTTTCCACAGGTGAAGCCAGTAACTTACTATCCTAACAGATTAGCTCTAGTTGCTTGTGCTTTACCTCCATGCGTGAGATCAGTATGTGCTTCTTTCGTTTTGCCAATGAAAGAAGAGGGCACTTCTCACGAGTGTAGAGAGCACGTGGAGAAGCAGTGTGAGCCAGGGATGACTTAACAGATGTGCCACTTGTTGAGGGAAAGGTTTGGTTTGTTGATGGGTTGAGTTTTACAACAGCAGAGGGACAGACTAAAACAGGTTTTACTGTAGTAGATGGTGAGAAAGTTATCTGTGCAGGACAACTAGCATGTTTCATATTTGCTTGGGCAGCAGAGATAGTAGCTTTAACGGAAGCGTGTAATGCTGAAGAGAGACAAAATACACTGATAGCCAATATGCATTTGCTACATTACACTTCTTTATAGTGCAGTGGGTGAGACGAGGTGTGACAACCTCTATAGGGAAGCCTGTAGAACACGCCAAACTCTTGCAAAATCTGCTGGAGGCAGTGTTATTGCCCTGTAGAATTGCCATTTGTAAATGTGTAGCACACATGTGAGGGAAAGATCCAGTTGCATTAAGGAATGCTTTTGCACATAGGATCGCAAGAGAGGCAACTTTAGGAAAACATGGTGTTAACATTTTAGCACTGCAACACCAGTAGACGTTGCCTGTTATGCGAGATGCACTGGCAGACATGCAGGCCCACTCACCTACCTACTGCAGGAAAACAGTTGTAACTTACAGAAGGAGCGAGCTTGCAGGATGGTGTTTATTATCTGTGTGATAAACCAATACTGTCTTAGAATTTGTATAAGACTGCTGCTATTTTGAGCCATGGGCTATGCCATGTCTCCACAGGGGGGAGAAGATGATGGCAGCAGTAGTTTATACTCTAGGATTAAATACCTTTTAAAAAAAAATTTTGCAGGGAGAGAGAACTAATGGAACAGTAATGCTAAGACTCAGGAAGTCAATGGAAGAGACAGGCAGGACATGGTTAGACTGTGTAGAATTAGTTAAGATGTACATGAGGATTACTCTAACAGAGAACGGTCTGACTCTTTGAGATTATATATGTTAGAGCATTTAGAGTTCTAGTCTTCTGTAGTGATGATAGAAGAGCAGAAGAGAGAGCATATTAGCAGATTAGATGCTTAAAATGTTTAAAAATAAAGAAGTCTTGAGAACAAATGATCTGCCAGATGATTCTGTTTCTCCGCAGGAGCAGAGTCTGGAGATTGGATGTTGATAAGGCCATGGAGAGGAAGTGCTGGTCCAGTCCACGGTGGGAAGGTCCCTATCAGGTGCTGCTGACGACGCTCACAGCAGTGAAGATTGCTGGAAGAAACACTTGGATACATCAAGCGCACTGCAAGAAGGTAACACACTTCCTGGCCGACTCTGGGTGATGGTGAAAAGGCCAGCGGTACAAAAGGGGGAGTATATCTCTAGGACCTCTCGTCTCAATCCTGGTGAAGAAACCAGCGGATCCAGAACCCAACTTAGAATGGCTGGGAATGTGCTGTTCGCCTTCTTGACCCTGTGGACCCCGAGTGGGATGACAGGGAGCGCACTGGGACGGAGCAAACCACACCCAGTACCCGCATGGGTTTTCAACTAACTACTGGTGGCAGTTTAAGAACAAAACCGCTCACATAAAGAACGAGACCAATTGTTATGCTAGTGATGCCACTGGCTACACATTCTTCTGGACTGTGGCCATATAGCATCACTGAGAGCGAGTTGTTTGGTTGCCTTAGCAACACATCCAGGAGTTAAAGTACTTGGAACACTGCCAACTTTTCAACTCCTCTGAACCTGAATGGAAGGTTGATTCACCAGTAGCTGGGAAGGTGAACTGCTCTGGTAAGACAGACCTGCTAGTCTGACTCCAAGAATCTGACTTGCTGCAGGACATTGAACAGCTAAACAAACTGGAAACAGGCCAGTTGCCTATGTGTATGAAGGGCAATGGATTAGTCCAAGTTGGAGATTTACCATGGAATTTGTGCAAGATCACCTATTCTTTGTGTCCTCTGCAAGAAGGATGTAAACAGAGAAGCTTTTGTCTACATTTACATCACGAACACTTCTCTAAGCTGGTTGAGGTTTTGAACCAAGAAGATCAAAACACCTTGATCCAATTTCCTTTACAAAGCTTTTCCTGCGGCCACAACAGTTTCCCTTTGTAATTTCAGAGCTGCACATTTGCAAATTGCTAAATGTCGTATCACATGAGGAGTTTCCTCCCATGTAAACATATGTGTGCCATGATAGAACCTTCCTCCACACACTAGAAATAAGAAACTAATTTCAACCCTCTGTTACATCTTATTCACTTATTTTATAATCAAGTCATTTTTTCTAATCTAGTATCAGTCAACTAATTTGCATATCAGCTCATAATGCGTTAAGTTGATAGGTCAACAGAAATGTACGTTCAAAATATTATCACAAAAGAGAATTTCCTTCATACAGTAAATTACTTGTGTTGCATCAATCAAACAGAAAGCATCTCACAATTTATTGTATTACCAACTAAATTTATTGTCTGATTACTGCTTGGTCATACCAGACTCTCTCTGTCTTTATTTTTTTCTTTTCTTCTCTATTTTCACAAATGTTTCACCTATCGTTCTGCAAGCTGGAGAGTTAAATGTCAGCAGTGGATAAATTCAGTATTTGATAACAAAACTCTGTTAAGTTTTCCCTGCTTTAACACCAATGAGAGATATAGGCACATGTATAGTGTGTGTTATAGTGTAAGCTGTTCTTCATTGCATGTATGTGTGTTAGTACGCTTGCATGCAGGGCCTCTGGGCCTGTCTCACCAGATCAATCAGTATGTAGTTTTATTTTGCATCATACTTCTGAGTTAAAAGAATGTGAAAATCATTAGATTTATTAGATAGGTTTGTTTTATCCTATACTGCTGATTTACTGTGAGTGAGTTACACTGTTTCATGACATTTCATACTGCTGAGTTATGAAGAGAATATTGTGTTCAGAGAGTCAGGGCCTTTTTTAAAAAAAAATTTTGTAGGACGTGCGGCAGCCCCGCAGCACACTTTCAAAGTAGAGCTGAAGGCTGAAGGCTACTAATAAACGAGGTATGTTCAACATAAAACCTGAGTTCTCTGTGTCACGAAGGTGTCTCTCTTTTACCCTGGCCACATCACCATGCTAGCTGGTGCAACTAATCTGGTCTGGAGAATAGTAACAGTTTTAGATGGAAAGCATCTTAGAATTGCCTCTTTTTTTCACTGAACATCTCCTTTGAAAGTAGCATCATGTGAGTCACACTTGTTAAGGTAATACATGCTAAATGAGCCGTAGCTTTCAATGCATCACCGGATGAAGCCTTGCAGTTACAGTAGCTCACTGCGGGTATCACGTTGCCAAGGGAACTAATAAAGCATACAGTGATTGGAATGATTTTGTATTGATGCAGGTTGTCATTTCTCATACTGATCTACTTAAACTCCAAGTAGACAATTGCTCCATTCCTGATTACCATAGATAATATCTAAGTAATAAAAAATCATTATCAAATTCTGATTTGCCATAGATAAAGTGATTTTATAGGTAGGCTATCATGTAAAAATCTGCTACATAACATTTATAACTGAGTGTAAAAATACTAATTTTTCTAAAAAAAAAAAAAAAAAAAACGACGGAAACGCCTGTTCGAAATAGAAACTGAATTAACACAGTTAGAACAGGACCATAAGGTTTCTTCTTGTCCCTCTTTGTTTCAAGATATCATTAAAAGGAAGTTTGAGTATAACACAATTTTATCTAGTCAAGTAACAGATCAGCTATTTAGGATCAGACAGAAGCATTTTGAGTTTGGAGATAAGCCCCATAAACTTCTTCTCGGCAGCTGAGAGGCCTACAAGCCAGTAGGGCTATACATAAAATTAAATCAAGATAGGGTGAAATTTTTATTAGCCCTAAAGCTATTAATGAGCGATTTAGAGAATATTATGAAGAGCTCTATATGTCAAAAGCTTGGGGCAATATTTCTGATTGGTTAGGGAAGTTGGATCTCCCGAAAATGAATGACTCTGCACGAGAGGCTTTAAACTCAGATATTACTATTGAAGAAGTTTCGAAAGCTATTAAGTCATTCCCCAATGGAAAGTCCCCAGGCCCAGATGGGTTTGGCATTGAATTGTATAAAAAATATTCTGAAAAGGTGGCCCTGCTTTTATTGAGAATGTTTAAGCATTCTTTCCATACTCAAGCATTTCCCCGTACGCTATATGAAGCTAATATTTCTTTGTTATTGAAAGAAGGAAAGGATGAAACAGAATGTTCCTCTTGTCGACCTATTGCTTTGTTGAATTTGGATATGAAAATTTTCACTAAAATTTGGCAAACAGATTAAATGGAC
>NW_020327696.1:0-45676 GCF_001858045.2 Oreochromis niloticus | reverse complement strand
TAGCATTAGCTATTTACAACAGCGTACTTAGAATAGCCACTCACATTTTTAAAAACTAAGGGAAAACAGTATTAGCATTAGCGCATAATGCTAATTCACATCAAAGTAGCATTAGTTAATAACGGCAGCCTACTTAGCATTAACTGCTCACTAATATAATGCTAATTACATCAAATTAGCATTAGCTGCTCAAGTTGTTATAAGAAAGAGAAAACTGTATTAGCATTAGCTGCTAATAATTATTCACCCCTAATTAGAATAAGCCGCTAAAAGCACCTACTTAGCATTAACTCCTGACATCGTTATAATGCAGGGGAAAAGAGTTACCATTATCGGAATGCTAATGCAAATCAAATTAGCATTAGTTAATAACGGTAGACTTCTTTCATTAGCTGCTGTCATTCTTACAAAGCAAACAGTATGAGCATTAAAAAAGCTGTTAATGCTTTTTTTTTTATCTAAATTAGAATTAGCCACTAACGGCGTAATAGTTATTAACGATAAAATGGAAGGAAAAATAGTTATAAGCATTAGCTACTTATATTGTTAAATGTAAGAAAAAACATTGTTAGCATTAGTGGATAAATTAGCATGAGCTAATGATGGCCCTACTTAGCATTAGCTGCTCCATTGTTAGAAATCAAGAGAATATGGTATTAGCATTAGTTGCCAATGCTTATTTACCTAAAATTAGCATTAGCCACTAATGCTAGCCTATTTGCATAAACTTCTTAATGCTAAATGAAGTTAATTCATGCTAAATAGGCTTAACTGAAATGAAAGTAGTGTTAGCATTAGCTGCTGATATTTTTAAAAAGTAATAAAAAGTAAGATAAAACATTGCTATCAGTAGCGGATAATGCTAACACACATCAAATTAGCATGACCTAATAATGGTAGCCTTCTTAGCATTAACTGCTCATATTGTTATAATGCAAGGGAAAAGAGTTGGCAAAAACATTGTTAGCATTAGTGGATAATGCTAATTCACCTAAATTAGCATTAGCTAATAATGGCTACGTACTTAGCATTAGCTACTGATATTGATATAAAGCAAGAAAATATGGTATTAGCATTAGCTTCTAATGCTTTTTCATCTAAAATTAGAATTAGCCACTAATGGTAGCCTATTTAGCATTAACTCTTCACATTGCAGGGAAAAGTTAAGATTGAATTAAAAAAGTGTTCACATTAGGTCTTGTATTGTTAAAAAGTAAGAAAAATACATTGTTAGCATAAGTGGATAATGCTAATTCACCTCAATTAGTATTAGCTAATAACGGCAACCTACTTAACATTTGCTGGTCACAGTGTTATATATAGCAAGAAAATATGGTATTAGCATTAGCTGCCAATTCCTATTCACCAGCATTAGCTGCTAGCATCAGCCTACCTAGCACTAGCTGCTCACATTGTTAAAAGGGAAGGGAAAACGATATTAGCAGTAGCAGGCAATAATAATTCACCCTAATTAGAATTAGCCACTAATGGCAGCAGTCTATTTAGCTGTAGCTGCTCACATTGCTATAAAGTAAAGGAAAACGATATGAGCATTAGGTTTTGCTAGGGAAAAGAGTGTTAGCATTAGCAGTTCACATTGTTAAAAAGTTAAGGGAAATAGTGTTAGCATTAGCTACTCACATTGTGAGTAGCTAAAGTAAGTGTTAACATTAGTGCATAATGCTAAGTCACGTCAAGTTAGCATTATGTTGACCTTGGCCCACTGGAAAAGTTCAGAACTAAAGATTTAGGAGTGTTTCTCGATAGCTCTTTCTCATTTGAGAAACAAATAAATTCTGCTTTTAAAACCAGCTGTAAGGTTTATATTGTTGATTGTCATTTATGCTTAGAAATATTTACTCATATATGGTTAGAGTTTTATAATTGATTGCATAAGGATAGAGGTTTGATCCTTAGTAGTCTGTAAAGACTCTGTGTGCCTTCCAGAGTGCTCTGGCATGCACAACACCTTGGGTCATGAGAGAGGTCGTACCTTCTCTTACTCATTTACTCATGCATATACTCTTATATTTTGTACATATATTTATTACTTTCAGATTTAGCCATTCTTATATTTTTGCTTGTTTTACGTTATTGTATTTTTGCACAACTCTGTTGCTTGAGAAGCTTGCACACAAGAATTTCACTCGCATGTACTGTACCAGTGTACCTGCACATGTGACATGACAATAAAAGTGATTTGATTTGATTTGATTCATTTATGGTATAGGACAGGGGTCGGCAACCTGCGGCTCCGCATGCGGCTCTTTAGTCCTTTTAGTGCGGCTCTGCGTGGTTTGGGAAAATAAATTAGTTTTTTAAGTAATTAGCTGAAGTGTGTTTTACTTATGTTAGTTCTTTTTAACTTGTATTTCGAAATTGGAAGATTATTGTGATATTGAAATATAAATATAAAATTATATTCTATTATTTTTTGATCGCTCATAATAAGCGTCACACTCACGGAAGCCGGTGTACCCGCTGAAACACCGTGCATTTATCGAGACTTTCAACCCCAGATAGGCCAATTATGGATCTTCGGATCCACATTATGTCAGCAGCTGTTCTCCACCGTGAACTATGTTAAAAACAAAAACGCTCACGCCTCACAGACGACAGCTTACAGTCCTGCATAAAGATGAAAGTGACTTCGTACAGCCCTGATCTGCAGACGCTGTGCGCAGAGGTTCGGGACCAGAAGTCTCATTGTAAACATATCACGGCAGACCCGACGATGTTTGCATGAACACGCTTTTCAGCATCTCTTTATTGACATTTTTCACACACGGTTGCTGTACTCATACAGCCGGCTGTAGCTTTGCAGCTCACAGCCCGACACACACCAAGACAACAGCAGAGAGAGTACAGATGTTAAGGCGGCAAGGCGTGATTGCGGGCGCCGCTCAGGTGCGTCCGCCTCCCCTGCAGCGGCACTGCAGACCACGCCCCGCCACACACATTAACCAGGTAAAATACATATTTAGGCAGAATTTTGCAAATATCTATTTTTCATCTTTCAGCAGCATAGAGCTTTTTTCCAATTACTTTTTAAGAGTCAGGTCAAGGCTCCAAAAGCCCAAAGGTGATATAAGGGTGGCGGCTCACAACAGTTTTTGTTTGGTGGATCATTTTAGTTCAGCTGGGTGTCTTTGCTTTTGTTATATTTCTTTAAGAGTTCAAAATGTGTTAATTACATAAATAAAATGTAATTTTCTCTGTAGCACTTCATAGATTTCATAAGCAACACACCTTAGTTGTTCACACAAAGGTAAAAAACAATATATACAGTGTTATCTTCATTTTAGATGTCAAAAAGTATTTTTGGCTCCCAGAGTTTTCTTTTGCGTGGAAATCGCGTCCAAATGGCTCTTTGGGTGTTAAAGGTTGCAGACCCCTGGTACAGGAGGACACCTACTCTGTGTCTGGTTAAGTATAAGAGCCCTTTGTTAGGGGGACCGCTGGACTCTTAGCACCAGCTCTGGGGTCACAGGGTCACATCTGGATCACACACACACACACACATACCTACACTACTGTATGCACAGACTAGTACTCTTTGTTCATACCTGTGTAAGACGTCATATGTTAATGAACTTATGCATATTCATGTAACCTCATAAAGAGCAGTGTTACGAGGGAGCAGACGAGAGCGACTGAGATCACAGTTCTCTCTCAAACTGTGATCTCGAGATCATAGTTTGATTTCGTGCATGAGATCGAAGAGCTCTGCTTGGTGCTTTTTGCTGTTGTAGTAGAATTGTCTGGCTCCAGCAGTGGCTCTGTGCTAGACGACCCATCACCAGCTTTTTCCACTGGTTACCAGTACGTCGTAGAATCCACTTCCAGATCTTGTTGTTTGTCTTTAAGTCTCTGAATGGATTGGCTCCATCTTATCTCTCTTTAACAAAAATAATCCAAGCAGAGCCCTCAGGTCTGCAGATAAGAAGCTTCTGACCAGAACTAGACGTAAAAACAGAGGTGAGCTTTATCGATCGCTGCAGCCAAACTCTGGAACAGTCGCCTTCACATCAGGTCGTCACCAACACTCGACATTTTTAAAACCCGGTTGGAAACACATTTGTACTCTGTAGCTTTCAATTCTGACGAGTCTTTATAGTAATTACTGTGTATGTTTCCTATTTTATCTCTACTCTGTGCAGCACTTTGGCTCAAGCTGTTTTTAAATGTGCTGATAAATAAATGTAGATTTCTTTGAATAAAACAGTGGAGCCGAGCTTTGAGCCGTCCTCAGTGTGTAACAGTGTGTGTATGAGAGCCATGTAATGTCCATGTGTGCATGCTGACTGTGCTGCTCTGACCCCCCTCCTCCTTTCAGGGTGGAGCCTGCTGGAGTCCGATGGTTGAGACCAGGTCTGAGGAAGTGTAAGTGTGTTTTTAATGGGATTCATGAAAACAAAGCAGCACACATTCAACCATCTTCATCATGTCAGGAGTCATCATCAAAGTGTCAATCAATGAACAGATGATGGATCAATAACTGCAGCTGGATTGTGTTTGTTCTCTCCATCAGATTCCTGTCAACTCACAATCGACACAAACACAGTGAACACAAACCTCCAACTGTCTGACAACAACAGGAAGGTGACACATGTGGAGGAGGTTCAGTCATATCCTGATCATCCACACAGATTTGATCTTTGTCCTCAGCTGCTGTGTAGAAATGGTCTGACTGGTCGCTGTTACTGGGAGGTCGAGTGGAGAGGAGACGTTTTTATATCAGTGAGTTACAGAAGCATCAGAAGGAAAGGACGCAGTGACTGTTTGTTTGGAGACAATGATCAGTCCTGGAGTCTGTACTGTGATTATAATGGTCCTGATTCTGTCTGGCACAATAAGAGACAAACATCCATCTCCTCCTCCTCCTCCTCCTCTGTCTCTAACAGAGCAGCAGTGTATGTGGACTGTCCTGCGGGCACTCTGTCCTTCTACAGAGTCTCCTCTGACACTCTGATCCACCTCCACACCTTCAACACCACATTCACTCAAACTCTTTATCCTGGGTTTTGGGTGGGTCGTGGTGCCTCAGTGTCCCTGTGCTGAGTGGAGTGTAAAGAGTGTCTCCTGTTAGAGAAACACTCTGACTGTTGAACAGATAGTTCAGTCTGTACATGTCTGTCTCTTTCACTCACAAACACGTTTTCAGATTCATGGATTCAATCAGTTGATGTTTGAAACTCTTCTAAATGATTCCTTGTAAACTTCTTCAGTCACAAACAAACAGGAAGTGATGTCACATGTGTTCCTGTCCACAGCAGAATGAGTCTATTGCTGACAATCAGTGATGTACAAACAGAGTGAGCATTTCTGAGGCCCAAAATAAACTGAGTAGTTCACTGAATGAACAATGGACTGTGAGCTCAGTTCCTTCATCATTAGTATGGATTATATATGTATATGTATTATATTAGTATCATATATATCAGGTGCTGCTGCTGCTGGTTTCAGTCATTGTGCAAATGTGCTGTTTGTAAGGTTGTAAAGCTGCAGTCAGCTGAGACTGAAGAAGTCACCTGATCAGTGAGCAAACGTTTCTGAAAATGTCCAGATGAACAGAATCAACCTTTTGGGATCAGCCAGCAATGCAGCATCATTGTTGTTCAGGTTCAGAGGTTTGCAGGAATGAACTGATGACCAGAAACAGCTGCAAAGTCCAATAAAATACCAGCTGGAGTTCAGCTGCATTTGAAGAAGTCAAAGAAAAGTAAGGATGGCAAAGGGCGATGTTTTCTTCCAAAGAACTGAAAACATGGTCGACGCCTCATTAGAAGAATAATCTGGACATTTGTGAGGAACTCTAACCAAGAAAGCAACACAAGAAAGCAACGTCACACAGATCCAACAGACAGTTTCCATGACTGGAAGTGTTCAGTGTAAAAATGCTACATTGCATTATTGCATCCTCTCACCACAGGAGGTGCTGTTGGCACCACTGATTGCTGATCAGCTGTTCTCTGATGATCTGATTGATCCTGTGAATAACGGGACTCACTGAACTCTGTGACACAGTGAAGATTACAGAGTTTAACATCTGACTGACGTCACACAGACAGAAGGATGAACCAGTGAGGCACAGAACACAGTTACTGGAGATACTGGATCAGCTCCATGTGAACCTCTGATGGAGAAGCTGCTGACCCAGAGAAACATCAGGACATGACAGGCAGCTGCACTTATCTAACAACATGTAGCAGAGCTGATCTATGTTAGAGGATCTATCACAGCAGCTGAAAGTCCAACACTGGATACCAGCTGAGCCTGTGCTGAGTGTTACAGGAAAAGAAACACTGACACTGGTAGACACAGTGATGCTGACTGGGGCACAGAGCTGAATGATGCAGCATCAGGACACTGTTTCAGTCTGACTGACAGAGAAACCTGTAGCTGTATCTACATGTGAGGCAGAGGCCACACAAGCAGGTTTCTATGTTTCACAGTGACTGAGATCTTCAGTGGGGGTGGACATGCTCCTGTACAGACCTCTGAGGAGAACCAAGGTGCAGTCAAAGAGTCCAGTCTGTCCTCACAGATGTGAACATGTGGTTTCATCAGGTCTGCTGTCAGCTAGCAGGCTCACATCAGAATCACTGTTCCTGAAAAACACAGTCTGTGTGACATCATCAGTCAGCTGATCGTCCCAGATCTGAATGGTTTCTGTCTCTACTGAGGAAGTCAGAGAATCTCACTGAGGTGTGGATCAGGTCTGAGTGACCTGTGGAGGGACAGCTTTAAACAGTCCACAGGTCTCACGTCCTGCTCAGTCTGGTAGCAGATACCTCGGATTGTTCCAGATGTGCTGACATCACAGTTCCCAGCAGCAGCAGCAGCAGCACAGCTGTGTGATACAATGAATCTCAGTTATTGATCCAACACACAGTAAATACAAAGATCAGGATTTATGAGAGTAATCATTATGAGTCTGAACACATGATCACTGAATGTTAGTCTCCACAATAATAAGCTAACACAAGCAAACACAGCTTTCAGCTCTTATTTTGAAACTTATTTAGAGAGCTGTGATGTGAGCGTGCCTGGCTCTGAGGCACTTGGGTCAGCCTCTGTTGTTTAGAAGTGTTAACCATAGAGTTAACCATAAAGCACACCCCTCCTCCCCTTTTCTTGCCTTAGTCCTTCGTTCGGTCTCTCCGGTAAACAGTGAATCCATCCGGCGTGATGGCGCAGTCGGGGACGTTGGGCTCCAGCCATGTCTCTGTGAAGGCCAGAACACAGCAGTCCCTGATGTCTTGTTGGGGTTTAATCCGAGCTCGTCAAGTTTGTTGTCAAGAGACTGGAGATTCGCGAGCAGGATGCTGGGCAGAGGTGGTTTACTGTTTCTCTGAAAGGCCGTTAAACATGACACTCTCACACATGCTCAGCAGTTTTCCTCACAGCATCCAACAGTTACAGTTTCTCAGCAGATGTCAAGTTAATTCTCTGTGAAGCCATTTATTTCTTTAAAACTCTGAACACTGTACACATTTCACAGCAGTCAGTGTGTAAACAGCTGGAACCTGAAAGTCCACCAGGAGTTTCTTTTTCTTTACAACATTAAAAATCTGTATGAGTTAAACTCTGATGTTGCTGTGTCCTCTGAAGAAATGAGTTTAATCTGAACACAACTCGTTTCTTTAAATGTTGAGAGGTTTTGTTAAAACTCATCATTCACTTCCTGACTCCACCAAACAGCTGCTGAGATGACAACGACACAGGTCAAGAAATGTCATTACTTCCAGGCTGGACTACTGTAATTTATTATTATCAGGATGTCCTAAAAACTCACTGAAAAGCCTTCAGTTAATCCAAAATGCTGCAGCAAGAGTCCTGACAGGGACTAGGAAGAGAGAGCATATTTCTCTTGTTTTGGCTTCCCTTCATTGGCTTCCTGTTAAATCCAGAATTGAATTCAAAATCCTGCTCCTCACATACAAGGTCTTAAATAATCAGGCCCCATCTTATCTTAATGACCTTGTAGTACCATATCACCCTAATAGAGCACTTTGCTCTCACACTGCAGGCTTACTTGTTGAATGGGAGGCAGAGCCTTCATTTTTCAGGCCCCTCTTCTGTGGAACCAGAGTAACCCATAATTCAAGTGATTCCAAAAATGTCATGTTTAGTTTAGAAGGAAGTCTGTATCTTCTACACATTTGTACTTGTATTTGTTTAATGAGTTATAGTTAGGAAGAATTCACTGTTTGTGTCATGATCCGGCCTAAGTCCAACCTCTGACCAGAGTTCCAGTTTTTGTGTGTCTATCCCTGCTCACCTGCAGATCATTAGCAGCAATCATGTGGGTGTACTTAAGACCAGCTCAGCCCTTCACTTGCCAGATCATCAGCTACCTCATTGTGGTAATTGGCCTTAATGGTTCACTCTTTTTTGCCCTTTCTGGACCATTGCTTCACCAAAAGGCAGATCACACAAAGCTCTGATTAACAGCTCATTTGGAAGTACTGACATGTGGAGTAAATACTGAGCTCTGCTGTGATAATGCATATAGGGTACATACAACTGGATATGTAAATGTAATGATGGATCAATGAAATCTATATTACAAAGTATAACCACAATCATAGTCTAAGGAGCTTGGAAAGAAAGCACATGGACTTCTTTAAGCTTTATGAAGACGTATCACCTCTCATCTGAGAAGCTTCTTCAGTTCTAAACCCATATGGTGTAGAGCAGGGGTCCCCAATCCCAGTCCACCAGGGCCGGTATCCCTGCAGGTTTTAGATGTGTCCTTGATCCATCACAGCTGATTTAAATGGATAACTTACCTTCTCAACATGTCTTGAAGTTCTCCAGAGGCCTGGTAATGAATGTGATTCAAACAGAACAAGACACAGAACAGAAACACAATTTTTACATATTTACATCATGGACAATAGTTACCAAAGCAGATGACAGTACAGTTGTTAAAGTTAGAGTACAGATCGTGTGCAAACAGAGCAGGATACTGAAAGATGTTTAAATAGTTAAGAATATTTAGAATAATTAGAAAAGTGCAGATTGTGTATTGTACCTGTGCATTAAAAAGTAGACATGTATAGTGTATATATAAGCTGAGAAAAGGAATGTGCAGTTATAACAGTAAAAGTTGTTACAGCGCAGATGTAAACATCTATGTTTGTTGGGAGCAGTTCTGATTGTACAGTCTGACAGCTGCAGGGAGGAAGGACCTGCGGAAACGCTCCTTCATGCATCTAGGATGCAGCAGTCTGTCACTGAAGCAGCTCTGCAGTTCAGCAACATTTCCATGCATGGGGTGGGAGACTCTGTCCATCAGAGATGTTATTTTGGCCAGAGTCCTTCTGTCTCCCACCACCTGCACTGGGTCCAGGGTGCATCCCAGAACAGAGGTGGCCTTCCTGATGAGTTTATCCAACCTCTTCCTCTCAGCTGCCGATAAACTGCTGCTCCAGCATACCACACTGTAAAAAATGACAGATGCCACCACAGAGTCATAGAAGGTCTTTAAAAGCGCTCCCTGTACTCCAAATGACCTCAGCCGCCTCAGCAGGTAGAGTCTGCTCTGACCCCTCCTGTAAAGAGCATCAGTGTTGTGGCTCCAATCCAGTTTATTATTCAGGTGAACACCCAGGTACCTATAAGAGTCCACTATCTCAATGTCCACTCCCTGGATGTTCACCGGTGTCAGTGTGGTGGGTCTGCGTCTCCGGAAAACACCGGGAAAACCAAGGAGTTGGTACTCCTTGGTTTTCCCGGCGTTGATCAGCAGGTGGTTCTGCTGACACCAGTCCACAAAGTCCAGAGTCCACTGTCTGTACTCTGAGTCGTCCTCACCTGTGATGAGGCCGACTATGGCAGAGTCGTCAGAGAGCTTCTGTAGGTGGCAGCGTGGGGAGTTGATGGAGAAGTCTGCAGTGTAGAGGGTGAAGAGGAACGGTGCCAGCACAGTTCCCTGTGGGGCCCCTGTACTGCAGACCAGCGTGTCAGAGACACAGCCCTGTGACCTCACATACTGTGGACGTTCTGTGAGGTAGTCCAGTATCCACTGGGACATATGGTGGTCCACTCCTGATAGCTCCAGCTTGTCTCTCAGAAGTCGTGGCTGGATGGTGTTGAAAGCACTGGAGAAATCAAAGAACATGATCCTCACAGTGCTTCCAGGCTTCTCCAGGTGAGTCAGAGCTCTGTGCAGGAGGTAGATGATGGCGTCCTCCACCCGATGCCAGGCTGGTAAGCAAACTGCAGCGGATCCAATGAAGACCTCACCAGGGGGCGCAGATGGTTTAGAACCAACCTCTCGAGGGTCTTCATCAGATGCGATGTCAGGGCTACCGACCTGTAGCTGCTGAGGTCCTTGGGATGGGAGGTCTTTGGTACCGGTACCACACAGGAGGTCTTCCACAGCTGTGGTACTTTCCCCAGTGACAGGCTCAGGTTGAACACATATCATAGGATACTACACAGTTCATCTGCGCAGCACCTCAGGAGCCTGGAGCTGACGCCATCTGGACCTGCAACCTTACGCAATCTTGCCTTCATATATTGTCTTCAGCTTCACCTGCACAACAGCTGTCGTGCCAAGGTAGGTGTCCCCAAAATAATTGGTTTGCCCTGCGTCAGGAGCACACGCTGGGCTCTCCAAATCACAGACAAACAGTATTCCCCATTTTTGATTTTTAGTTCACAAACACTTCTTAGAACGACCAACTAATCCTGAAACTTTGGAGGTTTTAGCTCTCTGTACAGGGAAGTTACAGGAGGATAAAAATAATTATCAGGCAAAATGTCATTCGTTTGTTAAAATAATCCCGTCCGATACCACGTGAGAACAATAAATATATAATTTTCTATTGTCACCCTAAAACTGAATGGTAATGTAACGACACTCATTTTTCACTTTTTCACAAAACTAAAACATCACTACTGCCACGTCTAATCGTCTGTAATGGAGGCGGAGTAAACTGAATTTGCGCTCCATGCCCAGCGAATGCTCACGACGCACGGGGAACACACTTTGTCAGTGACACCAAACTTGACACAACACTCATCCTGCCACAGTTTGTTCCCCCGGTTCAAATCACGGACAAACAGTATCCCACAGCTGTTTATGTTTTTAGGCCCATTTTGCGCAGAGAGACCTTTTTTGAAAAATGCATTGATAGCAGTGTTGAATATTCTTACACAGTAAGAAAGAAAGAAACAAGACCAACTATACGTAAAATAATTAAAGAGGTTTTGTTTTTCTGTGATTTAAAAGAGATACAGATTACAAGAGATTACAACACAGTTTGGTTTTCATGAGGCAGTTTCTCAAAAGAGAAGTAAAAGGAAGTGAAAGAGCTGCTGCTGCTATTAAAAATATCTTTCATTAGTAAGAATCATTTCAACACTTGTTCATGACCCATCATTTTGAAGTCAGAAGCTGTGAAGAAGTGCTGATGAAGCAGAACATGAGGAAACTCTGAAAGTGAAGGCAGTGACTCTCTGAAAAGCTGTTAAACATGACACTCTCACACATGCTCAGCAGTTTTCCTCACAGCATCCAACAGTTACAGTTTCTCAGCAGATGTCAAGTTAATTCTCTGTGAAGCCATTTATTTCTTTAAAACTCTGAACATTGTACACATTTCACAGCAGTCAGTGTGTAAACAGCTGGAACCTGAAAGTCCACCAGGAGTTTCTCTTTCTTTACAACATTAAAGATCTGGATGAGTTAAACTCTGATGTTGCTGTGTCCTCTGAAGAAATGAGTTTAATCTGAACACAACTCGTTTTTTTAAATGTTGAGAGGTTTTATTAAAACTCATCATTCACTTCCTGACTCCACCAAACAGCTGCTGAGATGACAACGACACAGGTCAAGAAATGTCATCATCTCAGAGTTCCTCACCTGCTTCCATCATGTCCATCACAAAGATCCCAGTAGAAGCTGAATGCATGAAGATCAATTTGTAAAGTAAAATGAAAACTGAAGGCTCTGCCTCCCATTCTACTTGTGAAGATGATGTCAGATTTTTTCAAAACCTTTAAATGTTACAGTGTTTCAATTTAGTTCAGTTTTATTTAAACAGTGCACCTCAAGGTGTTTTGAACATCACTACTGGGCAGTAATGCAACCTTGGTCTGCTCACCATCATGACCTGACACACAGTCCTGGAGAGGAATTGCAACTCCCGATAATATCGTCCGTGGCTCTTCCCACTGCAGGAAGCAACAATTTGATACCAGTTATAAATACAAATCAAATCATTAAAAATAATATCAAACTTTCCCTCCTTCATACCAAACTTGTCACTTTCCCTTCAGGAACCTAAAAAGAATCCAAATTGACCTGGACTGGTGGGCAGGTGCTGGGTTCAAACTAGATGGAGGCTAAATGTAGTCTTAAAAAACTGATCAGACACAAATCTTAAAACCAGTCCTTTTGTTTAAACTTGCTTCATGGATTTAGTAGTAATGTGGCAGCTGTGAAAGACAGCACAGAGGCACTAATCATGGCAGCACAGGAACAAGCTCTGAGCACAAGATCCATGGAGGCTGGGGTCTATCACACCAGGTAAGACCGCAGGTGCAGGATGTGTAAAGATGCCCCTGAGACAATCCAGCACATAACAGCAGGGTGCAAGATGCTAGCAGGCAGAATGATTGCACTGGGATCCTGTGAGACTTCCAGATACAGAAGGACAAACTGGTGATGGTAACCAGCTGGACATAGTGATGGATATAGCTATACCAAGCAGCAGACTTTATATTGTATATCCTGCCATAAAATGTGTATGGTATGATTATTAAGGTACGATGGAGTGCCTTCTTTCACATTCAGACATGGATTGATCTTGAGCTAGGCGGATGCCGGCCCCCAGTCTGCATATTGCCTGGTTCATAGAGTTCAGAGCTATAATACAGAGTTCCAATGTGGAGAGTCTTCAGTCTGTATCAACCTCAGCACCACCAAAACTGGTCTATTTCAGACACACAGATGTTTAAACCTTTGGTCTGTTAAGCTTGGCCTTCAGCAGGAACCAAAGGCAGTGATAAGCACCCGCTTTACACGTGTAGCTGTACATGGGTCTGCAGCAGAGTCCCTCTGTGCTGGTCCTGGGCTTTCTGTTCAAACTTAAACATTTAGATCCTGAATGACCTTGTGTGTCCTTGCTTGAACGGCCATTTGTATCAGTTAGTGGGACTGAAGGCAAAGGATTATAATGAAATTTATTTTGAATTATTGATATTATGTGATTCTCAAACCAGAAACCCTGGATGACCAGCCAGATCCGCACACTTCTCAAAGCCCGGGATGCTGCCTTCAGGTCGGGCGACTGAGTTCTGTACAGGTCTGCTCAACCCGATCTGAAAGAAGCTAAGACGGACCATAAAAGTAGCATAGAGTCCCACCTGTCCAGCAACAACACACGGGGGTGTGGTTGGGCATACAAGACATCCTAAACCACAGAGGCTGCACTGTGAAAACAGGAAACTTAAGTGTGCCACTGCTGAAGGAGATAAACACTGGAAGTAGAAGTACTGAGCATCTCCATCATAGTCAGCATTGGCAGTGAAAACAGGTACTTTTACAGATATTCAGATAAAAACCAAAAACAAAAACATTTCAGATTAATATCTCTGAGAAATCAAACTTCACCTTCATTTTTCAATGATATATTTAATCCCCATGTAGCTACTGACAGTCCACACAGTGCTCAAATGTGTTTTTATTCATTAATATACAACAGATTATTTTTTGAAGTTCATGTTTAGCTCAGTTGATCATCATGTGAATGCAGAGAAGCAGGAAAGGAGGAGGGCTGAAACTGCACGTCAGAGGTGATTTCACAATTGTGCTGATGCTGTTGTGTGTATAAAGAACGATCAGCAGCTTTCAGCCAGCCAAACGCCGTCTATACACACGTAAGTATACAACTGCTCACACAGAGTCTCTGTTTGCTCTTTATGTTCCTTTAAATTTGGCAAAAAATGACCCTTTTTTACCCATCTTGAGGTAATCAATTAAAAATCATTTCTCGGTCCAGCATGTTGTACAGTGCATTCCCAGGCAAGTTTTTTGGGGAGGCAGAGAGCATAAAATCTTTATCAGTAGTTCAATTCACAGGTACCTTAATGTGTTTGTGGTTTAAGGAGGAAGAGATGGAGACTATGAAGACTCTGCTGAAGGTTTATCTGCTGCTGCTGATCGGACCTCCCTTCACTCTGGTGATGCTTCATATTCTCTTTTGTGTCCAGTCTGTGTGAAAATGTGCTCTCTGCTGCTTTTCAGTTTTTCACACATTTATTTCATCACGTGGGGTCAAACTTACTTTTTAGCATAAAGTACAAAAACATTCAGAACAATTCAAGTTTAATTAGCTATACATTTAAAAAAAAACCACTAACGATCCGTTTAGTAGCAAAATCATGTCATTTTATTATATCTCAGAAAAAACTGTAAATGTAGACAAAGTAGTAATGCTGCAGCAGTTTCAGCTACCATGCACCTTCCTGATTTCAAACTTTTAAAACAGATTTTAAATCTTTCTGTTTATTATTAATCTTTTAACTTTGATGCAGGAACAATCAGTGGTCCAGTACATCACCGAGCTCCAGGTGTCTCTGGATGAAGCTGAAGAGACGTATCTTAGCAGTCAAGGTTTCATCAAAATCGATGTTGATCTGAACAAAGGAGCTGAAGGAAATACATCTACCTTTGGTACAAAAAAGGCAGCAGCTCACCAATCACCAGGATTCAGCTTACATTCAATCATGGCATGAGCAGGGGTCTGATCACTGCAGGTTACCAGAAGATTAACAAGAACCTCAATGCCGGAACAAGCGGAGACTACATCTACCTGTGGTACTACAGAGGTAACTCAGAGTACGATGTTCCCATTGTGAACCTTCTTGTCTCTATAGAAGCAAGAGAGGAAGCCCAGATGTTTGCATTTGGATGGGAGAGACTGGCCTGTGATCTGAACCGGAAAGCTAGAGGAAAATGGATCTACCTGTGGGTGAAGAGGGAGAGACCAACCTACATCTGTGACATCACTGCCAATGCTGACTATGATGGAGATGCTGACTACTTCCAGAACGGCTACATCAGAGTGGATGAAGATACCAACAGAGGTGCAGGAGGATCCTTTGTCTTCATCTGGTACCGTCAGACCACTAACTCTCAAAGAGCCATCACAGATCTGAAGATCTCCACTGATGATATAGAGAAGAAGTGGTTTCGGTATATGGGCTTAACAAGGGTAACTACTGATCTAAGCAAGGGGGCAGGAGGAAGTTACGTGTACCTGTGGTACAAGAAAGACTCCGGTCTTCCCATTCGGGCGGTCTCTGTGATCGTCAACACAGCAGCTGTGGAGCAGTACAGATATCCCAGGGTCTTCATTAGACAAAAAAACCTCAACAGTGGGAACAAAGGTAATACGCTGTACCTGACCTTCAGTTCGTTTTAGTAACAGAGCTGGGAATGCTCACTGGGCAGAAACCAAAGAGTCTATGGTGTTCCTGTTTAACCAGTTTGATTGTTTTTCTTTCCTTTCTGAAATGATGTTCACCCACTGTGATCTCAGATCTTTGACTCCAACAATGATCATTGATCCTACAATCAATCTGTTTGATTAGCTCTGTCTCACTGTATTCTGATGATTGTCTCTGTTTCAATAAACTCTGTTCAGCATATGAAATATCTTTGTATCATGTGTAAAAGCTCGGTGCGTGTCAAGAGAATCTGAAGAAGTGAGAGAAGAGAGCAGCTCAGCAGGATCACTACATGACTTCATTTAGCAGAAACTTCACTGTGTGGACATCACGAGTTTACTTCTCATTATTCTCTGTGTCAGGGTAACAGGACAGCTAAAGAATGATTCACAGGTACCAGCCCCAGAAACACCGCCCGAGGCAGCCACCACCCTGAAAGGAAGAGCAGCCAATCACCGATACTCATGAGCATGACAGAACTCTGTATTACTGGAGCTGTTAATGTATGTTTTACTGATATTTTACTTTTTATTAACATGAGTATTATTGGTAGCAGTAGTTGTAGAATTAGCAGTGTCGGGTAATTTCCTATAAAAACCAGTTCAAAAAAGGATGCACGCTAAGAACAGTTACCACATGAACCATTATACACGCTCCAATATATCTAATGTTCTAACACATGACAAAAATTGTATTTATTTATTTATTTTTTTTAACTTTATTTTGTACTTTTCCAAATTTATAGTACATGCAAACAAAAATATGAAAAAGGAACACAAAAGAAACAAACTAAAAGGTATAAAACACACCTAATCTGTGGGGAAAGAAAAGAAAGAATAATTATACACCTGTATATAGAGATGGGGCCAGGGAATACCCAGCACTAAGGTGACATTGGATGTCCTGGTGGTTTTTGTCCATAAAACTACTCATCTAAGATTAACACAAAATTATTATTATGTGCTTGATGTGCCTCACCTTTGGCCCTGGCTTTTCCCGTCTGACTGCACTAGGACATATTGCCACCTAATAAAATAACACATTGATTCCTGAAATTCCTGTTGGTTTGAAAGTCCTGCGTTTTGCTCCTGCATCCACCCTGATCATGTATTTCTCTTTCATTCTGCTTCCTCTCACCTGTTTCTCCGTGTCTCCATGGAAAGAGCACTGAAACACCTGAAAGACATCTGTGTAAACGAGGACATAAATGGAAGCCTGGGCTGGGTGAGTGGGACAGATCTCAGTACTCACAGTTCATAAAGACATTCAGCTGCTGAACAGCAAAACATTCAAACATGGGCGACATCTGTGTTTGATGAAGCAAATGAAAGTGTTGCTTCAAGGACAGAGAGCTGATAAAGCTCTGAGGTCAGCAATGGAAATGATGAGATTTGGTTAGACTGACAGATGAAGCTTCACATTCATTTTCCTCCATGTGAAGCTTAGAAGAGAGAAACCACCATCCAGCTGAGCTGCTGTTTATCAACCATTTCATGTTGTTTGTAGCACAGAGTTCCCCAGTGGAGAGTCAGAGTGCTGTGTGGCTGTGATGTGACAGCATCAGGTCACTAGTTTAAATATTCTTACTGTCATTTTGATTCATGAAGCAGCACAAAATCTGTAAACTCATCTGTAACTATTGTGCTTGTTGCACAAACTCTTTGTCCATGTGTGAAAGCTGCTGTTCCTCTGAGGATTCACTGATTTGACCTTCAGCACACGTCACTGCTGCATGAGCTGATCTGTTTATAGTGAGCTGAGCTCCCAGCTGTTCATGTTCACTCATATTTACTGTGGAGCCCGTCATCACTGTTGATGATGTCACATCCTGTGTTGAAGGCTCTGAGCCACGGTCAGATGGTAGTGGTGCTGATGGACATTCACACAGAGTTTAGGATGAGTATGTGATTTTTAGAACATCAGCTGGTGGTGACACACACTGTGTGTAAATGTGTGTGTGTGATAGGACACACAGCAGCTGTGTGTTTTGAGCAGGTTATAGACGGCTGCCACACTTTTGAAGGCAAATGTAAGTTATGACACGATGTTCAGAGCCAGATGAAAAACTGAAGCCGAGTCCAAATAAAGTGAAACAAAGTGCTGCACTGGACTCTGATCAACAACATGACAGGAGTACCAGGACCACACCTGCTCACTCCCTCATGCTCTCACTGTGTGCTGGATGGAGACAGTGAGCAGTGCTGTGAGCAGACTTTACTGTGGAAGATAAGATGTGAGCTCACAGCTGTGCAGGGAGAGCACACAGTGAGGTTTTGCATACATCAGCATTTCCACTGAAGTGATGAAGCAGCTTTAAATGTGTGTAAATGAGTCTAAGCAGCAAACAGAGATCAGTGAGTGAATCTGCTGACACACAGAATCCAGAGCAGCAGCATCATGGAGAGGATCCTGCTGTGTGTCTGCTGCTTCTCAGGTAAGTCCAGCTCTTTATCGTCTACAACAGCACTTATTACTCAGATCAGTCTCAGCCCCTGATAGGCCCAGAGGTTCAGATAGACTCAGAGTGTCTCTACAAACTGACCCAGTCAAACGTTTTCCCTTTCAGGCTGGTTTGTCTCCACATGCTGTCCCCGTCAGTACCACTACAGGGAGTGCAGAATTATTAGGCAAGTTGTATTTTTGAGGAATAATTTTATTATTGAACAACAACCATGTTCTCAATGAACCCAAAAAACTCAGTAATAGCAAAGCTGAATGTTTTTGGAAGTAGTTTTTAGTTTGTTTTTAGTTTTAGCTATTTTAGGGGGATATCTGTGTGTGCAGGTGACTATTACTGTGCATAATTATTAGGCAACTTAGCAAAAAACAAATATATACCCATTTCAATTATTTATTTTTACCAGTGAAACCAATATAACATCTCCACATTCACAAATATACATTTCTGACATTCAAAAACAAAACAAAAACAAATCAGCGACCAATATAGCCACCTTTCTTTGCAAGGACACTCAAAAGCCTGCCATCCATGGATTCTGTCAGTGTTTTGATCTGTTCACCATCAACATTGCGTGCAGCAGCAACCACAGCCTCCCAGACACTGTTCAGAGAGGTGTACTGTTTTCCCTCCTTGTAAATCTCACATTTGATGATGGACCACAGGTTCTCAATGGGGTTCAGATCAGGTGAACAAGGAGGCCATGTCATTAGTTTTTCTTCTTTTATACCCTTTCTTGCCAGCCACGCTGTGGAGTACTTGGACGCGTGTGATGGAGCATTGTCCTGCATGAAAATCATGTTTTTCTTGAAGGATACAGACTTCTTCCTGTACCACTGCTTGAAGAAGGTGTCTTCCAGAAACTGGCAGTAGGACTGGGAGTTGAGCTTGACTCCATCCTCAACCCGAAAAGGCCCCACAAGCTCATCTTTGATGATACCAGCCCAAACCAGTACTCCACCTCCACCTTGAAGGCGTCTGAGTCGGACTGGAGCTCTCTGCCCTTTACCAATCCAGCCACGGGCCCATCCATCTGGCCCATCAAGACTCACTCTCATTTCATCAGTCCATAAAACCTTAGAAAAATCAGTCTTGAGATATTTCTTGGCCCAGTCTTGACGTTTCAGCTTGTGTGTCTTGTTCAGTGGTGGTCGTCTTTCAGCCTTTCTTACCTTGGCCATGTCTCTGAGTATTGCACACCTTGTGCTTTTGGGCACTCCAGTGATGTTGCAGCTCTGAAATATGGCCAAACTGGTGGCAAGTGGCATCTTGGCAGCTGCACGCTTGACTTTTCTCAGTTCATGGGCAGTTATTTTGCGCCTTGGTTTTTCCACACGCTTCTTGCGACCCTGTTGACTATTTTGAATGAAACGCTTGATTGTTCGATGATCACGCTTCAGAAGCTTTGCAATTTTAAGACTGCTGCATCCCTCTGCAAGATATCTCACTATTTTTGACTTTTCTGAGCCTGTCAAGTCCTTCTTTTGACCCATTTTGCCAAAGGAAAGGAAGTTGCCTAATAATTATGCACACCTGATATAGGGTGTTGATGTCATTAGACCACACCCCTTCTCATTACAGAGATGCACATCACCTAATATGCTTAATTGGTAGTAGGCTTTCGAGCCTATACAGCTTGGAGTAAGACAACATTCATGAAGAGGATGATGTGGACAAAATACTCATTTGCCTAATAATTCTGCACTCCCTGTATGTTGATGATGCAAAGACTTGGACTGAAGCTCAGAGCTACTGCCAACAGAGTCAAACAGACCTGGCCTCCATCGAGAACACTGAAGAAATGAAGCAGCTGAACAGCACAGTTTCATCTGCCGCTCACAGCTCTGAGCTCTGGATCGGTCTGTACAGTCAGATCAGGTGGAGGTGGTCAGATGGGCTCACAGGGAGTGGAGCTGACTACAGGAACTGGGACACTTCTGAATATGAACCAGATTTTTACTCTGGGCTTCAGTTCTGTGTGTCCTCTTTAAAAGGAAAATGGTGGGATTTTCAGTGCAGAGAGAAGCTCCAGTTTATTTGCTACAGAGGTACAAAAAAACTTACATTTGATTTTAAACTTTTAAACTTTAAACTTTGATTTCACTGCATTATTCCAAAGAAAAATTTCCATTCCAAAAATGGATTATGTTCAACTAGACGTTGCGTTTTCAGTGGGGGAAACGTTTCATCATCATCATCATCATCATCATCATCATCATCATCATCATCATCATCATCATCAGCTGACTGCGGGTTTCCCAATGGAAAAACTTATACAATGCATAAACAATGGCTGTGAGGTCAGTTTATGATCATTAATATGCAAACTGTCATGACCATTGACCAGCAATCAAAGACCATTTCATTCGGTGGGCTAGTTTCAGTCATTGCATAAAAGTACTTTTTAAAAGGTTAAGGAAACCTGCAGTCAGCTGAGACTGAAGAAGACTTTTGGATGATGATGAATCGTTTCTCTCACTGAAAACATCCAGATGAATACAATCAACTTATTGGATTTCCTTATCTCGATGATTGAGCATGCAACAAGACAACACGTTTCTACGTTTTAACTTTCAGGATCTCAGATGAACCCTGAGTTTGATTTGGTGGATAAAGAAATGAGTTGGTCCGATGCTCGAAGGTACTGCAGGGAGAACTTCTTGGACCTGGCCACTGTCAAGAACCCCGGAGAGAACCAACAAGTCCATGAAAAGGCTCAGAGTAAAAGGGTGTGGATTGGCCTGCACAGAGAGCCACACATTTACTGGTCTGATGGCACAAAGTACTCATTCTCAAACTGGGCCAGTGGGATGAACCCGTTTAGGGGTATGAGTAAGATCTGTGCAGCTCTGACTCGTTCAGGAGAATGGAAGACTTTGTCCTGTGAAACAAGATTACCATTTGTCTGCTACAGCCTCCCTACACCTGGTGAGCTTTCACTGTCTTTCCTTTATGGATCACAAGCAATTTTACACACGGTGTTGTGCAAAAGTCTTGAGCCACCTGTGATTTCTGCGTTTTCTGGAGAGAAATGGGAAACAGCTGCAGACTTGACTTAATAAATCGCCCAAAATGGAAATATAGTATATATAAGGTAAACCCTCAGAGAGTTCGAGATCAAGTTATTTTATGCTTGAGTGATTTGCAGGTCAGAATTAGGTGGCTTAACAAACAAACAAAAAAGACTTTTCCATGGTGATGTATATTTAAGATAACAAATAGTAGATGAAATGCACTTAAAGCATATGTTACAGGCCTTCTATGGATCCTGTTTTTAAACAGAAAAGCAGAGACAGGAGACATGAGCTGCGTTCGGTCTGCAGGCCTTTCCTTGTCTGAGCTACAGGAGCATTGCCACGGCTTATCACACCCATAGCTCCCTCCCCCTTGTGGCTATGCCACGAAATTACATCTTCACAACTTTAAGTGAAAAGTGCAATACCACAATGAAATAATGCCTTTTACATCAACAAATGTTTTACAAAAAATTTACTAATGTGAACATCCCCACATTCCTTGCCTACTAACATGTATAGATTGGGGAGTTATAATATACAGGGAAGGCGCCGGGGTGTGCACAGTGAGATGGTGGAATGTGATATGGCACTGGGGGAAAGTAAGGTAACAAGGACTATGGTGGCATGGTGCAGAATGCTGTGTTTGGTGACTCGTGCACTTCAGCACAACTGACTGATGGATGCACACAGAGAGGGCTGGCCAAGGGTGTCATATGTGAAATGTGTAGCAGGCCGTCGTTCTCCAGGAGACCTCCTTAAAACTGATTCATTAGTCGGTGGGGTCACGTTAGGTGCATACTGTGCCCTTTCTAAAAGCGGCAGTCCAACTTCCCCTTCGTCGACTCTGAAAGGCACTTTAGTGACCCCTGATTTCTGTACCCTCTCGTATTCCTCCTCTCCAATGTCGTTGTCCAGTTCAGTGCTTTGGTGTCCACCATCTTGTTCCATTCCTGTTTCCCTCAGTGCATTTGTTGCAGTTTGTTCCCCCAATATTGTTGCTTCTGTCCCATGAGGTGTTCCACAGTTGACCTCGGCTGAACTCAACTATTTCCCCTGAGGGTATGGATACAGGTATGAGGAGCATCCCCTCTTGTGGCGATGCCACTCAATTACATCTTCATAACTTTAAGTGAAAAGTGCATGTCCGTGTATGTCCTGTCGCGTAAGAAAGCCGACACTCACTGATTCTGATGCGTCAGGTCCTCACTGTGTTTACGTCTTCATGCAGAATCCGTGTACCTGCTCTCATTTACGTTTTTAGCAATGTGGTGGTTGTTGAAATTTTGTGAGGTTTAACCTGAGATTCTAGCATTTTGGGCAAAATAATTTAATATTTAAAAATCAATTCTGGATTTTAATGAATCGATATCACGTTATTAAAACTAGAATCGATTGTTATCAGAAAATCGATAATTAAAACCCACCGTAGTCAGTATAACCCAAGGTGAAAATGTCCAAATTGTGCCCAATTGGCCATTTTCCTTTCCTGGTGTCATGTGACCTGTTAATGCTACAGGGCCAAGGTGCAAATGGGGAGCAGGTGTGTTGAATTTGGTGTTATTGCTCTCATACTCTCTCATACTGGTCACTGGAAGTATGGCAAAAAATTCTCTGAGGGTCTGAAAAAAAGAATTGTTCCTCTACATAAAGATGGCCTAGGCTGAAAGAATTTTGCAAACACTTTGAAACTGAGCTGCAGCACAGTGGTCAACACCATACAACAGTTTAACAGGGCAGGTTCCACTCAGAACAAACCTTGCCACGGTCGACCAAAGAAGTTGAGTGCAATTGCTCAGTGTCATATCCAGAGTTTGTCTTTTGAAAATAGATGTATGAATGCGTGGGGGGTCAGCCTCTTGGTGCTCAGACCATACGCCACACACTGCATCACTTGGCTGTTATCCCAGAAGGAAGCTTCGTGTGAAGATAATGCAAAACAAAGCCCACAAACAGTTTGCTGCAGACAAGCAGATTAAGGACATGGATTAGCTGTGGTCTGATGAGATCAAAATAAACTTATTTGGTTCAGATGGTGTCAAGAATGTGTGGCAGCAACCAGGTGAGGAAAAAAGATAAGCGTGTCTACAGTCAAGCATGGCGGTGGGAGTGCTGGTGGCACTGGGGAGCTACAGTTAATCGAGGTAACCACTGTTAGGGTTCAATGTTGAGAGAGGAATCCATAAATAACCACAGATCCGGTCCGGTGTGCAATTAGACAGGATTTTAATGAACACATGTGTGAGTTCAACAACCCAATCAGTGTTGAACTGTCTTTCTCATATTCAGACAACTGTTTTATGGGGTTAAGAATTGTACAACCCCCTTTTCTGTTACTAGGCAGATTTACGTCACACCAAAACCACAATGACTTTTAACATAGAACATCATCTTCGTGTCGACGGCTGATGCTTCCTGTTAGCCCGCCTTCGCTGTCGCTTATCTCCCTGGAACATCAGGTGCACTTCCTGTAGAAAATGTCACTCATACAGGCACAACTTTGCAGTCTAAAACTCATTTAGTAGGTAAGAGTTTATATCTGTGTGTGTGTGCACGTGCAGGGGCGCGTGCATGCTGTGTACTGCGTACGTGTCATGACCTCTCACTATTTGTCTGTCTGTACGTGCAGAGTTTGCATCTGCTTTCTGAACCTTAGTTGACCTCAACTTAAGCAACTTGAACTTTCCCCTATCAGTGATCCCTCCAACCAAGTGCGTGGGTGGCCACGTGCATGTCCGAACCAAGACTATATATGTGTACTCTACTGAATTAATGTTTTGATCAAAAGCCTCTACTAAAAGCTTAAATCAAAGATAAATGCATAATAAACTCTTTGGCTCTTTGGCTTGCACTCGCTCTGCTTTCGGTTTCACTTCTGCAAAAACATGCTCTGCAGACGCATTTCCTGTCAGCCTGCAGTCAGCTTCTCCCCCACTGAAGACTATGTGTAAGAATATAAAAACATTCAAAAACCTTTAAATTATAGATTCAACTGATTATAACTGAACCTGTAATAAAGACTAATATAATACCAATATATTGGAACATCTGAATGCATCTATGAAAGCAACATCCCTATTAACATGAAATGGTAATGATGATTATAAAATAGCAGCAAATAATAGCAGGAAAATATTTCTCCCCTTCACACTTCCCCTTTTGACCTCTGGATAACATCCAGAGGTCACCAAAACAATGAAAAGCATGACCAAAACTAATAATTCACGGAGTGGATCCTAGTCTAAGACTAGATCCACCTTAACTGTAATGGATAAGAACCTTCTCCCTACTATACTCTTCCCCTCACTTATGTCCATCAATTGTTCTCTTTATTCAAACTTGGTTCAACCTATTATGTTGGGGAGTCTTTAATCAAAACCATAAACCTAATTATCTTCTGACTTTCTGACTTTTGTTCCTATATAATCTTAAACATCACTCATCTCAATCTACAGCATTTTAACAGTCTTACAGCACTGCTGTCATATGTTTCCTGTTGTTCCTTATCTGATCACCCACATCCTGTACACAAACTGTCACTGCTGCAAGGGCCTACCTCTCATCTAAAGTCACCTATTAAAAGCTGAACTCTAACTGTATTTTAGAACTCACATTTCCTGTGTGTAACCCTGTTTTAATATATCATTTTATTTCATTTTGCTGCTCTTATTGTAATGGTACATTCTAACTTATACTTTATCAGACTTAACCAACATATATAAGCTTTCTCCCTTTGCTTCTGTTTTGCTTCACCAAGTATTTGTTATTCTGTAACTGCTTTTTATATAATAGGACTAATTTAGAGCTGCATGTGTTATCCCAATATTTTACATGTCACCCAGTTTAGTTACAACCAAACTCCTATTCAGTTCCTCTTTCTGTCATTTGTTATTGGGCCAACTCAAATTCAGTTAAAAGCTAAAGGAATTTCCGGCCCTAGGCCTCACCTATGTTTAAACCATATGTGTTTGTAAGCGTGAATGCTGTTTATCCTTCTGTTGCTCCAAGTCCCCTACAATATATCGACTGAGACATAACGCTCATCGAAGCTTATGACCTTAACTGGACCGAACATCAACTCTGTTAATGAGCACGATTGCAATGTGTAAGAAAAAATCATTTCTACATATATAATCTCCAATATTATTCATTTGAGTCCATAACACTTTTAACATCCTCATAAAAAACTCTCCTCTACCCTAAAAATAAATCTATTTACTATCTGTTTCTAAAGCCTAGATTATAACAACATTCTAACATTATGTCACTGTTACAACTTATCCTAAAAATCAAAAAGAAATCCCACATTTTCTACTCATCAAATGTTCACTATTTTCCCCAAAGCATATCCTTTATTCCCACGGTTCCCCTCTAAGTTTGGTGTACAACTTCTTATTAACACCAGCAATTTATCTTCTAAACAGAATTCAGTTCATTTTACTCCTTTCTTTAGAATTAACAATCTCTGCCTCAGTATTACCATATCTAAATTATCAAACAACCCCAATCGTTATAAAATCATACTAAAACCCATTTCAAATTAAACAAATTAAATCTTAAACCCCTCTCTTTTTTGACACATCTCATGTGGCAAAAAACTCGAAATGCTCCACCCAAGCTTAGGAAATTAAAAGGAAAAAGGTTAGTCATATCATATCATTTCTCAGAACACTTCAGCCATCCACCTCTCCGGTATTTTGCTCCAGACCTAAAACCTGTGTTTAAGGAATAAAATCAATTTAATCATCCTGACAAATCTCTCAAAATCGTTGCTCCATGCAAAGTCTGGATCCTTGGAACTTCCTGGAAACAAAACCTGTACTTTACATTTCATATTCAACTCCCCTGTATGATCCAATCTGTGTCATGACAAAAATAAACTTAAACAGAACAGTTATTAATCATGAGTTACCTCAGTTAATGGTAACTTTAATCTCATCAAACACTGTTTCCCTTTTAGCATTTTGCATTCTCCCAACAATATAATGTAATCCCATAATATAACCCCAGTAAAAAGAAATTTTCTCCAAACATCCATCAATATCCCAACATCAGCACCCCCAGAATTAAGCCTCCCACTTATCCTTTCATTTATTTCCCCCCTTGGTCCCATCACTCGCATTCACTCACATGCATTCACACATGATATTTTTTGCTGATACTGCAGCCTTCTGCGCACGTCATCAGATGCTCCACATCAGCAAAATGAGCTCAATCATTTGTTTTATTTCATTTTCCTTTTTAGGAAAATAGTTCAGTATACTTTTGACTGGATTGACACGCTGCAATCATTTTTTAGACAGAGACTTGCCGCCAATCAGTCTCTGATTGTAATCAATTATAATTCTGTAAAGCCCACCTGATTTTCGTACTTGGTAATTTTGTCAACGCCGTCCGTTCACTCTCCTCCAGGCCTGCTTAGAACAAAAATGAAAAAGAGAGCTGATTATTAGCTCATCAAAGTACAAAACAAAATCACCTGACAGGTTTTTTCCTGAGTGCACTTACTACTACAAAAATTTTTGGGGCCCCTCTCAGACATATCCATGTCTAATCAAACACCCTCTCTGGAAATAAAACAACAGCCTCAAAAATCTGAAACAATCTTAAATTTCACCCGTTCAACACACCGAAAACCTCGTCAAAAGATCAAAGACCGTTTGCACAATGTCTCCCTTCCTCACTTTACCATGTGTTCATTCAGCACAAGATAAAAACCAATTTCAACCACATATCATCCTTAAATTATAAATTTCCTGTCCAAATCTGCCCCTCTGAACAGACCTGACCACCGTAATCAAATATCCTGATACTTTACCAGTATATTTCTCCAAATACTCTTCAACAGCCACTGCTCTCTCTTGAACTGAACTGAAAGCCTCCGACACACACGCACACAGGAAGTGTCTCTGCTCCAGCTAATTTGCATAAACCCACAGCTCAACAGCCAACTTAACAAGAGGAATACATGTTTAAACCTTATCACATTATTGAATTATTTTCATTTTCTTTCTATACTAATCACTGATTTTGATCACTCAGTACGAGAGCACTCCTGAGTCACTCTTATAGACACTTTTCTTTTGTTTTTTCCATCTATTTTAAATCTTTCCATCTATTCTATTAACCATTCACACCATTCTCTCACTCATACAAGCAGCAAACTGATCTTCATTGCATATGCTTGTGTTCTTAGCCAGGTTTTAATCAATGTCTCTATGCATTAAGCTTTGATTAGACAAGCTTCATGAGCTTGTCTTTGTACGGTTAATACATTTTCTGTTTGTGTGTGGTATTTTGCATCTATGGCTTCGCAGTCTGTCAGACACCTTTCCAATTCTCCAGTTAAGCAGTCAGTTTTCTTTTTCCCCGAATTACTAACCCTCTGTTTTGATTTCCCACCTTAAATAAAGCACTCCTAGTCTTCAGCCAGGAGCTAGGGCCTGTTTTCCAGGTTCATGGACACATGATTCTGTGAACAATTCAACCAGAAACTTGCCTTAACTTATCCAGTGATGTTAACTTCTAACTTTCTTCCGACTGCTGCTGTGGAGAGTTGGTACGGTTCTGCTTTACCCCTGAAAATAACAAAACTAAGACATTTTCATTATTACCACAAGTGCTTAAATGACCCATTTCTCTGTCTCTAGTCAGAAATACCAATTATGCCATGCATGTAAGCGTGTTCTTCCTTGCATTTTATGTTAATTGAGTGTAAACTGCTTCTTCATTGTTTTCACTGAGGTTTAGATTCAAACTATCTCACTTCTGATTCATTTCAAAAATACCGTAATCTCACATGTAACAACTTGTGTATGTGTGTTTTCAATTCATTAAGGTAATGACAATTATTTTCTTTCATTATTCTTACCTTTTCTAATGTTTACCTCTCTGTTATGCTGTGGTGGACATCCCTAAACAGTCATGAGTTCAGGTTTCAATTTTCAATCCAATTATATCCTATATTCTCAGAGTCAAACTCGTCCAGCTTCATCTCTCACTGGTCCTCTCTGCACAATGTCCTGTTCGTGCTTCAAAGCTCCAGCAAACACAGTCTCAACTCAGCTGCTGTCTTCTTCTCTGTTTCTTTACAGTCTTTCTTTCAGATTAAGTCCCAGCATGGCAAAATATCACTCAATGTCCAGTGCTCTTCCACAATTCTTTATCCCACTGTTCAACTGCCCAGCCTGTATTTTCACAGTACATGTTGCATTACTCTTACATGCTGCTGCTGGTCGTCAGTCGTCATCAGTGTTACTGGATCAGTGGCACTGTCGTTTGCCTGCTGTATTCAAGTTCACGATGTTCTGTCGGTCTTCATCAGGCGATTAACTGTCCTTTGAACTTCTTCTCCGCTTCAGGGACAAAGTGAGAGATCCAGCCGCACAATTTCGAGCCAAAAACTGGCTTATTCTCCCAATTCTTTTAATCTACTTTTCTGCTGCTGAACTCAAGGTTCCAATGTTGAGAGAGTCCACCTGTATTGACACACTTAAAGCATACAATTAGTAATATATTCATTTTTCTTAAAGGCTTCATTTGCTCCATGGGCCTCGTCTGTCTCTCTGTGTTCTTTCTGTACACACTCAGTTCCCATATATGGGCATGCACAGTTCCTGTTCACTATTTCCTGTCGCTGCAGCCCCGGTACACAGAGCAATATTTCCTGTTCCTCAAACTAATCTAACTCCTTTGTTTTTTGTTTCTTGAATTAAAAACACTTTCAAACTTTAGCACATCCTACTTTTCATCACACAAGAAATATATTTCACACTCCTTTATTCCATACACACCTTTTAAATGCTCTAACCTCTTTCAGACGCCATAAATCGTCTCACACGCACTGCCTTTCTCTCTCTCAAACTTCCCCTTTTCACTTACTCAGACAAATCACCCAGTCACTCAAATCAAATACTGACAGCATTCACACAGTTAAAATCACACAAAATACGCTTTCATACGAGTATTTTGGACATGCCTTCCATGATCAGAAAGAGCAAGTCAAAAGAAAAAGAAAAAGAAAACTGAAACCTCTCATCGTCTCGCAGCTTCTCCCCACACACACATAACTGAAAAATAAACCACACCAACATTTATGGCTCACGAACTATACATCTATCAAAATTCAGTCATTTTCTAATCATTTTCTATACATCCACACTAATATATTCACACTGTATTTACACTCTCATAATAAGCAAAACCAACCTCTTATATACAGGCATTTAGCAAAAAGCTCTCAGTCCTCTCGAAATTGAAACCACCCTCTCTGCGCGTCGCTACTGCTCATTTGCATTTACACACACCATCAGTGCACATCCGGCTGTGCATTACTGACACAGAGACTGATCTTACTCATAGATCTCATATTTTATATACACAGACGTCTTATTAATTACAACTGCACAGATTTTTTTGGCCTCTTAGCTCCTACAAATTTCGATAAATTTACCATAACCGACTTTAACGGACAAACCCCAGGTTTTTTACGCTCAATTCACCGGACCAGACTCTAACTGCTCCGTCCAAATTTTCTAGCCCTAACCTAATTTACCGATAGCCAAAAAAGCACAGATAGGAGACTCTAACTCCTAGCAATTTTGGAGATTCCCCAGTCCTCCCCGGTTTGTCGTACCGTACTATCCCTACTCTTCAGGGTAGGTCAAGGATAAACGTCTTTACCCAGGAGGGAGCGTTGCCTCCGAGAAAATGCGCTTCTTAACAGACGCCGCTGTCGTTCTAGAAAAATTTAGAATAATTTGAAACAACAATCTAAGCCCAGAACAGGATTAGGATTGAGGCAGGTCTCCCGTTGTGGACATAGGGGACTCTAACCCACAAAAATGACCATCACACGTAGACCAGATGACCAACGGGACTCTAACCCACAAAATTACCAAATTCCCTATCATTCTAAGAGTTCACTTAGCAGTCCAACTGCTTTAATTCTCTTTTCATTCCTTTATTCTCATTACTCAGTACTGTCACTTATACTTCCTTATCATTACTTCAACCGGTAAACTTCATCAAAATTTCGCCAAAATTAAAAAACAGACATTCACCAGTAATTTTCAGTGAGTAGACTTTAATTTGACATGTCCAATCTAGCACATTTTGGAAAATTCAACAGGTATGTGCCTTACCTTTGTTTAAGCCGGCTCGTCTCTCACTTCAGACCACTGACTCCTATCTGCCCATCTAATCACCACAGACCCCGGATCTCTCCGTCTACACCATTCCCCTCTCTCACCGGAACGAGCCCCCAAATGTTAGGGTTCAATGTTGAGAGAGGAATCCATAAATAACCACAGATCCGGTCCGGTGTGCAATTAGACAGGATTTTAATGAACACATGTGTGAGTTCAACAACCCAATCAGTGTTGAACTGTCTTTCTCATATTCAGACAACTGTTTTATGGGGTTAAGAATTGTACAACCCCCTTTTCTGTTACTAGGCAGATTTACGTCACACCAAAACCACAATGACTTTTAACATAGAACATCATCTTCGTGTCGACGGCTGATGCTTCCTGTTAGCCCGCCTTCGCTGTCGCTTATCTCCCTGGAACATCAGGTGCACTTCCTGTAGAAAATGTCACTCATACAGGCACAACTTTGCAGTCTAAAACTCATTTAGTAGGTAAGAGTTTATATCTGTGTGTGTGTGCACGTGCAGGGGCGCGTGCATGCTGTGTACTGCGTACGTGTCATGACCTCTCACTATTTGTCTGTCTGTACGTGCAGAGTTTGCATCTGCTTTCTGAACCTTAGTTGACCTCAACTTAAGCAACTTGAACTTTCCCCTATCAGTGATCCCTCCAACCAAGTGCGTGGGTGGCCACGTGCATGTCCGAACCAAGACTATATATGTGTACTCTACTGAATTAATGTTTTGATCAAAAGCCTCTACTAAAAGCTTAAATCAAAGATAAATGCATAATAAACTCTTTGGCTCTTTGGCTTGCACTCGCTCTGCTTTCGGTTTCACTTCTGCAAAAACATGCTCTGCAGACGCATTTCCTGTCAGCCTGCAGTCAGCTTCTCCCCCACTGAAGACTATGTGTAAGAATATAAAAACATTCAAAAACCTTTAAATTATAGATTCAACTGATTATAACTGAACCTGTAATAAAGACTAATATAATACCAATATATTGGAACATCTGAATGCATCTATGAAAGCAACATCCCTATTAACATGAAATGGTAATGATGATTATAAAATAGCAGCAAATAATAGCAGGAAAATATTTCTCCCCTTCACACCACCAATGCCAATATGTAGTGTGACATACTGAAGTAGATGAAGCAGATCATTTTTTTTTTATTTTTTTTTTTATTTATTTTTTTTTTAACCTGTCCCGTTTGGTTCTTTTGCCATCAGAATTATTGTCTAAAGGCGAAGAAAGATGCCCAACGGATTTACTTTACCAAATTGACCATCCCAGCCTTGCCGTAATGGTCCATTTGATTCACCTTTTATTGTTTATTTTATTTTCACTTGCTGAATACGGGACAGACTTAACTGGGGGAAAGAAAGGGGAGAAAGAAAGAGGGAAAGAAAAACAGCGGGGAAGAGGGACGGGGAAAAAGGGCAAAAAACCAAAAACCAACAAAATAAGCAGACAAAAAAATACATATATCGATCATCTGGATCACCTGTTGAGAAAGAAAGAGAAAGCAAGCAGAAGAAAACGAGAGTAATAAACAACATCACAATGATCTATGGGAATATGACAGTAAATACTAAATGTTAGACATTATTGTGCAGCACGTAAGATCGACAGCGCACAGTGTGCTTTGAGGTAAGAGCCAAAAAGGGTGTAGTTTGTGTGTGATCACCTGTGTGTACACCTGTGAGCATGAACGCGCTTGTTTTTAAAAGGTTCCTTCATGTAATGATCTGCTAGAGGGTGTGGGGGGCCACCGCCCCGTCCTCCAGGGCATGAAGCAGGTATGGAGGAGATCAAAACTCCAGACATCCAGAGGCCCCCAGAACACAAGAGACCAAGGAAGACCAACAGAGGGACAGCCGCGCCACTGTCCCAGAAAGATGAAGCAGATCATGATCCCCTCCCTTCAGAAACTGGGCCACAGGGCAGTATTCCAAATGATAAGAACCCCAAACACACCTCCAAAAGTTAGTGTGGGACAAAGACCATGTTTGTGTGAGACAATGTTAAGGATAAGAGGAAGCTTAAAAACACATCTACACAACAGTCAGACACACTGCAATTAATTTTAACAAAGTTTTTAAGAATGCATTCTAAAAAGGAGCTCGTCTTTTTGTCAGCCTCGTTTTGTGCGAGAGACTTGTTCATTTCTCTAAACGAGATCACATGAAAATGTGGGACATTGTCTGGACCTGTGTGATATGGAGAATGAGGGCTAAACATGCTCTGCAGTCCCACCTAGAGCATTCGCTGCTCCCTGCAATCACAGCAGTAGCAGTGATGGTTTAAATCAGCTAGGAGTGTCATTCTGTGCTTAAATGTATAAATATGATGGTGGCTTCATTTAGCTTCTGTTTCTGTGTCTGCAGTAAAGAGGCAGGTAGTGAAGCTCACAGTACATGTGGAGGACCCTCCTGTGGATCTGAATGACTCTGCTGTGAAAGCAGAACTGCTGACAAGGGCAAGTTCCCACAGTCCACCTTTACACTCACACCGTTTATATGTATATCAATTTCCTGATTTTGAATGAAAAGAAAAGACATTGTGGCTGCTGTCTGACAGGTGAAGGAGCAGCTGAAGAAGAAAGGAGTGGGTGGAGTCAGTGTGAGGTGGAGAGTGCAGCCGTATGGGGAAGCTCTTGGCTGGAGATGGAAGAAGAAAGAAGACTCTGAGAGAAAAAGAAAATGTTTCAAAAGCTTTTCTGCTTGAATCATGTGACAGCCAATTAAACTTTATTATCCACACGTCATTCTCCCAGCTGTGTCTGAGCACAGATGTGGGCTAACATCTGTTTTTAGGCTCTTCTGTCACAGTGTTTGTGGGCGTGGCCTCTTCTTTGGCTTTCATACAGATAAATGCAGACGTGTTTGTGAGCTACAGGTTTCTGCTGACACATGTTCACTTTTGGAAATCAGAGGGACAAACATGCTCTCCAACAGCTGGTCACCCCAGTCACCGTGGAAACAAGCACAGGAAATACAGCAGGCTGAAACTGTCACGGTCCTGGCTCTTTGAGTTTCTGGACTTTGTGTTTATTATTAAATATTTTCTATGTGATTATTAGTTTGCTGATTGTTTCTATTTCATCTTCGTGTTATTCCTCAGTGTTTCAGTCTGGAGGGTTTATTTCCAGTTACTGTTGATGTTGCTTTATTTTATTCCTTCACTGTTTCCCGTCTCATCCTCCTGTGATAAGTTCCTTCATGTGTCTGTACTTGTACTGTCATGTACTTATGGTTCGCCCTTCCTGTTTTATTTTTTTGTCATTGTTTTAAATCACATGACAGAAACCAGCGACGGCCAAATAAAGCTTTATGAAGCATTGAAGCTCGTATTTTAAAAAGGGTTTGTTACTCAAAGCTTTCTAACACAGTCCTCTTTTGTGGCATCCAGTGGACAAAATGCAAGGAGCAGCTTGAATCTACAAATTAAAATGAGCTGCTTCATTATGATTGTCTACTCTGCAGAGCTAAGTTGGCAGCTTCTATTCAATATCATGTTACAGTTCTGATATCGGGCTACTGTTTATGTTTTCTGATTAATAAATAATTATGATGAATGAACCATACTTGTTCAAGCATGTGCCCTCGTGTAGTCTCCCTTTGCTTTTGATTTCCTGACATTTATAAACATACCAGATACATGCATCATGTATAAAATAAACAACACACTCATAAAATAGGTTGGAAGTGTATTTGTTCCGCGAGATCCATCCTTCCAAGTAGTTACATAACTAACCAAAGAACAAATACATTTATATTTAATATAACTTACTTACAGTGTACTTTTTTTATTTAGTTTTGACCTGGGTATAGAATTGCTAAAAAAAAAAAAAAAAAGAAGTCAAATAAAAATGTAACACACATAATGTGTTTGTCCACCACAGATTCTTCAGCATCCTTCTGTGAGATTATTCTGTTATCATATGTTACCTTATATATGTAATCAAAGTAGTTGAATTATGATACTGCTGTAGATCATATTATACCCCTTAGTATAGAGTGTGTGATCAGTATGTAGTTTTAGTTTGCATTATATTTCTGACCTAAAAGAGTGTGAAAATCATTAGATCTATTTGATTGACCTGTATTACTCGACACTGTTGAATGTGTTACACTGTTTCTTGACATTTCATACTGCTGAATCATGAAGAGAATGTTGGGTGCAGAAGGCCTTGTGCCGATAATAGAAGAGACGACCACATTCCATACCCCCACCTTTACAGAGAGCAGAAAGACAGGGAGCCGAGGTCATAACTTAGGCGCCGTAAGAGAGAAAACATGTGAATGTTTAGGCTTTTACGACTAGGTGGGGGCCACTAGAGGCTATAAAAGGCTGAGTAACCCGTCACCATTTTGAGATTTGCTGTGACCCTCTTCATGCATCTCTCCCCATCCGGATGGCTTGTGCTCATAAGTGTTGAATTGTATGGAAATAAAGAATTGTTGATTGAGCATTTATACACCGAGTATTGTCCTTCCTTCAGCCCAAAGATTAAAAGAATTGGGAGATTTTAACACTTCTCATTCTCAGAAGCCTTAGGAGCTCCTGTGCAATCACACACTGTCCCAGTAGCTCACGAACATACATGCAGGGGTCCTACACTGACAATACCAGGCTTTGTGAGTTTACCACACTGAAGATAGCTCCCAATAACTTTGTAACTTTGTGCCTCCAGATGCTACAGAGCTATTCAGACTGATGGATTGCCTAAAACTAGAAGAACCTCATCTATTCCCCTATTCTGACACAGTGGCTGCTCTGAATAAGAGGTATGACCAACGGCATAAACTAGCTCTTATGACTGTTGATGTGATGGATTCACCAGACATTCGATGGGGAGATACTAAAGCATTTGAGATAACTGCCTTGCGAATAAGGTCTCTCATTCACATGCTCAACACCCTTAGCACAGAATGTGAAACTAAGTTGACATGTGCGTCACTTATGGAGCTACTTCTGAGTAAATTGCCAGGTGAGATGAGATCAGAGATTCGCTGACAGATGGGCCGCCAATGTGGAATAATGTATACCCTCTTTGACCTATCAGAATAGCTCAAATATGAGGCCTGGTGTCAGCCAGTCTCCTCTAAGCTGAACCAGTCAGTCCACAAAAAAGTTTCACTTAGGATCTTCTGACTTCATGTAACCTCATGTAAGATCTCCACACACGCACCACCGGGCCCTCTGACCACCACCAGTAGGCAACGGGTGAAGTGTCTTGCCCAAGGACACAACGACCGAGACTGTCCGAGCCGGGGATCAAACCTGTAACCTTCCGATTACAAGACGAACTCCCAACTCTTGAGCCACGATCGCCCCAATAGATATGGATATGGAAGGTGAAGTCATGTTCTCTTTTTTATTTTTTTTTGTCTGGACAAAGTGTCAGCAGACTGATGTAATAAAAACAAAATGTACAGAAATGCATCTTTAAAGATGGAATATTGTAGTCTTTGCCCTGTATTAAATTAAGAACTGCTGGATTAGCACTGATATATTGACTGAAACTATTTAATTTATCCCCATCAGGATTACCTTACCTGGAACATTGATTCAATTTTTTCTGATTACTTGTTTCTTTAATGATTCTTTCATTATTTCCCTGGCAAGTCATGTCCCGGTTTACATCAAACTGACTCACTTTCACCCATGTTGATTTGCTGTCTAGTGACCGCCTGTGATAAAGTATTATCTATAGGTTAAATATAAGAAACAAAGGCATTTCTGCACTGGTTCTGGGTTTTCTCTTTTCCTTCATCTTTTTGTTTAATTTTCTGAATTCAGTCATTAAATCAGATGCACATGTCATGAGTGAAGGGTCTCTCTCTACTCTGATCCTTCTACAGGTGCAGCTGGGGTGCACCCAGCGGACATCCTCTTGATATCGCTCTTCTTCTATTTCTTCTTTTTTCTTTCCTATTTAAATTCTTAACCACACCTCTGCCTTTCACTGGCCTTTTAATATCTCAAATTCCCACAACACTATCACCCTTGTGTGACTTCCATGGTTGCACAAACACCGCCCAGCTTTTTGACGCTGCTCTCTTTCCCATTTTTTGTCTTCATTATCTTTTGTTCACCCACTCAGTCTGAGCCGTATCACGCAGGCACACATAAAGGAATGACTCCTAAACAATACTGCAGTTGGCTACTACTATAAGGGTGGGAAATTTTGAAGTTTAACAACATCAGTTCTCTCAGATTGACTTTTAATCATAATATTCACATGTGTATAATAAACTGGAGCACCAGGGCTTAAAGCCAATCAGGTCAAAGCCAATATAATCATAACAAAGCTTTTCCATGCATCTAGTTAGGGGAGCAAAGAGTAACATCTGTTTACTGTTTAAGATCACAGAAGACTGTTTGTGACACCAAATTTTAGGGATGTGTGTTTATTGTATCCGCTGAATCAGCCATACAGCGATAACTTCCCAGTCAGCAACAACATTGAACTGTGTACACTAGACCCCCTCTATGAGTACAGAAACCACCAGCATATGTTGAGATTTCTGTGATTCCAAATCGGAAGTGTACGTGAGTATCGTGGTATACATGGTATGTATGTCTCTGTGCCTGTTCCTCTGTGTGTGAGGATGCTTGTACATATTTATTATTATCTCTATGGATGATATGTGTATATATGTGCTGTTGATATCCACACTGCTACAGCGCAGCAAGAGAAAAACATGAAAGGATATCATGGCTGCAAACTTGTCTGATAACAAAGAAATTCCATTAAGAGTATTCATTTCTTCTATTATCAGCTGTATTGTAGAGGAAGGGATGAGGTGTTTTGCCTGTAATTTCATGTAAAACATGCACAAATTCTTCATGTACAAACTTTTCATTTGTGCAATGTCTAGTACATCCTCCTCCTCAGGGACATCATGCTGTGACCCTTCATCTAACTGGCTTTCAGCAACAGGGGACTGAACTTCACTAGGAACTGATGGGAAACAGTATGAACCACAGACATGGACAGCTGTAGAGTGTTTGTGCTTTCTAGATAAGTGGGCTGTGAAAGACGACACCACTGAAAAAGCTTTTTCACAGTTTTCACAGCAACGCACTTCCTCTCTTCTTGAAATGTGCAATTTTAGATGACAGAATAGGTCTTTCAGATCAATCAACTGTTTCTGACACTGAGGTTGTTCACATATAAAGGGTGCTTGCAAAGTCGGACACTGTGACACAGCAGATGACCGTTGATGAAGGCAGTAAACATGACTTTTAAAAGAATCATAATTTCTGAACTGAAACTTGCAACCTTCTATACAACACACAAACTGATAATGTGGCTCATTTTTATGGAGCCCTTGATGCTGAACATACCCTTTTAGGGTTCTCATTGAAGCACCAGAACTGCGACAGGTGTAATGTTTTGACATCCTTCAATGCAGCACAATACTCACCTTTACAACTTACTGGGTAAATCTTAGAACACACGCCACTAATCTGCAGAGACAGAAAAAAACCCCTTATGAATCATGAAACCTGCCAAAATCAAAATACATGTAAATGGTAAAAAAACAAAAAATAAAAAAACAAAATAAGGCCTGTATTGTATTGCGCTTTACTTAGTCCCTGAGGACCCCAAAGCGCTTTACACTACATTCAGTCATTCACACACACATTCACACACTGTATGCTGCATGTATGCAATGTACGTTTATATGTAGTCTAATAATTCGCCTCAGGTGCTTTAGCCTACTTCCTCTCCACAAAATAAAGGTAATACTTGGCTTATCCTTTACATGTCCATTACATTTTACAGGGCAAAGCTAGCACAGTGGGCTACTTCTACTTCCTATTTCTCTCACTTCATCACGCAGCACATCTAGGCGCACACGAGCTCTCTACAGGAGTGCAGGTGTGTTCCTGGAGTGGAACAGCTCGCCTATTAGCTGTTATGTTGCACACTTCATTTCACATTGAGACAAATGCATCAGTGGCAGCTTTCGTTGCGGGCCGCCTAACGCGTATTAGTGGTGTAGAAACTGTCCGCGTAGCAACTGCTGTGTTTACACGGTCACATAAAGCGGGCAGCTGACAAATTAACGACAAACAACTGTGCTAGCCAGCAAATTAGTATAGAGCTAGACCAGCCGCTAACTGCACCTTAAACTGACAGACAACGTGCTTTTCCTTCATAGCTAGGGATGCCATGCCTTCTACCGTAAACTACGAGCCATAGTGGTCAAGCAATGCCAAGTTAATTCTGCTGAGCTGAGTTTGATATACTTGCCTTGCAGCACTGCGTAGATGATCTTTCAATCTCTCTCTTCCACCGCGCTTTCCACCTTGTGGTTGTCAGTTTTAATTCATTGGCTGATGTTTATGGTCATGTCGTTATGTGTCCGAACATCCAATGGCATGTCACATTGTTTTCATGACCACGCCCTCACCCCTAGTGCAATGTATTTTCACAATCTAACTACGCATATGTACAGAAAAATAGATTTGGGTAAAAAGGAGATTATGTTTTATTACATTTACAGTGATTTTATGTTATTTTACATTTCACATATGACATCACTATTGATGTAAATTTGATGATATTGTGGAAAAACAGTACACAACTGTAAAATACACAGTAAAATACTTTGACATTACTATTTTTTGGAACAGTGTGTCGCAGGGCGCTGTAAGACTTATTTAATGTATTTAAAGTTACAGAAACTGATGCCCTGCTTCATATTTTCCAAAGCTGTCCAATGGGCTGAAGTCTTTGGCCGATTCTGGTCCCCGGGCCTTATGTTTGACAGCACTGCTCTAGAGGAGGCTGACACTTTAAAAACATTTAGTGTTGCAGAGTTTTCATTGGACCTATAGGATCGTGGCCACGTCCTGTAATGTAGCCCAGTTAAGGCAGCAGCACAGTTACACTAACAACAGTCTGAAACTACAGGCTCAACAAACACAGTCACACAGCAGGTTTACACACACACTCAGTATCTGCAGCTGAAGGCAGCGTATCAGGGCTGCAGCTGGACTGTGGTTGGCTCCAGAGAAGAAGAGACAAACACATCTTCTCTTCCTCCTGAATAAATCTCAGACACAGCAGGAAGCAGCTGCTCGACCTTCTGCACAGTTACACGACTGCTCAGGGTCACGATGTCAGCAGAGAGCAGGAAGCAGGTGTGTGCTGGACTCCTCACATATCACACGTGAGGGTCGTAATAATAAAATCACAGGGATCCAGGTGTGTTACAGTTTAAACAGATGAATGTAAAATCAGCTCCAGATGTTTGGATCTCATTCAGTCTCAGTCAGTTTCTCTTCTACTCGCAGTTTTACGCTAGTTTGTCTCCTTCTGAGAGTTCAGCTCCGCCCACAGCAGTAACAGTGATGTTAAAGCTTATCACACATCACACAGGGATTTATTATGTTGGACATTTGAGACAAAGCTGGTGTGTGTGAAGTATTAATGATGTTCAATATGAAGACGAGGAGAATGTGAGGAAGAATCGTGTTTCATTAAATCAATGTTTAAATTTGAGTTTTCATGCTGTTTCACGCTCAGAGTAAACTTCAATAGAAAAACAGAGTTCACAGGCACAAAGGTCATCAAAGGTCATCAAAGGTCATCATCTGTCTGTCAGAGACAGGATCCTATATTACTGCTCACAGAGCAGCTGATGGAGGAAGAGTCAGAGAGTAAAGTTGTGTCTGAGCTTCCATAATCAACACTGATGCTCAACAGAGGAACAAAGACTCTGTGAACAGCTGTGCTCTCCCCACACAGCTCTGACACACCCTCATGACAGCTGATTGGTCAGTAGGTGGGCTGGTCACACCTGCTGATCACTCACCTGTTCCAGACCAGACCTGCCCACAGATATGGATGAGAAAATATGAACTATGGATGATTATGAGCTGAGTGCAAAATCCAGGCAGGAGTGACGAGCAAAGAGTTTCCACAGCCTGAGTCAATAAGTGTGTTATTGTAAGAGGTTAGCAGTGATGGGGTGAGGGGGCGTGGTTTAGCTCTTTGGTCCTGTGGTGGTGGAGAGGGTGGAGCAGAAGAAAGTGAATCTGTGCACAGCTGTGCTTCATCCACACATGAGCTGAGATCAGGAGTGTGTGTGTGTGTTGTAGCATCTAATACTTTCCTCACTCAGGGACATGAAAACACTTTATCTGCAGCCTTTGTGATGCTGTTGATATTCTGTCTGCATTAAAATGAAACAGCATCAAATCAGAGACGTTGTTGTTTGTAACTAAACAGATAATTATTCCCCCTCCTGTCATTGAAGCTGCTGCTGCTGCTTTTAGAAACGAAGCAAATCAGGGTTGGAGGAATTATGGGAAAGTTAGAAACAACTTCTCCCAACACATCGGTGCAGCCATTAAAACAGGAATTCACCATGGCAACAGGGTCATCTTCACCTTATGATGAAAAACAATGTTTTTATTCTTTAAATGGATTATTTTTGTTTGAGTCTGGAACAAACTCAGAGCAGCGGCTAAGTGTGTGTGTGTGTGTGTGTGTGTGTGTGTGTGTGTGTGTGTGTGTGTGTGTGTGTCTCCTCTGGTCCATAATCAAACAGAGGACATGTGGAAATGAGGAAATTGCTTTACTGCTACAATATATTTTATAGCATACTAATCAGCATTAATATTATCTCGTATAGCTTTAAGCTGGCCAGGTGACAGCTAATACACGGACACCATAGTAATCATTTAACACACCGACACCATATTAACCCTTATTACAGGTGCAGTATAACCACTTCAGTACTATTATGTTTTATACACACATTGCAGTCCTGTGCTCATAAGGAGTTGAAGCTTTTCCAGGTAATTAAAGGTCTTAAGCTTCATTCAGCGTGACTGTCTGGGTGACACATTGGTTAAGAAGCCGGGAGCTTAAGGAAGATTGCACACATGCTTACAAAACACATATATATATATTACATATAACTTAGAACCAGATTTAAGCATAGGCCTTAAGGTATTGAGCAAACATGTTGCACTGGAGCTTTCTTGACAACAGATGACGCGTGGAGAGGACCAGCCCCTGGAGACCACAGAGGCCCGAGTCCATTGCCTTTTTTGGAAGAAGATGCCAAAAAGAGGAACCTCTATATTGCATTTTATGCTTAAAATACATGAATGTTCTGTACATGCAAATTATGTGCTTGTAAACGCTAGAAGGGGCGTCATAATACCCTGATGCTATAAAAACAGTCTGAAGTATAATTTTGGTGAAGACTCTTGCTGATGAATGCAGTGACTGTCTTCCCGCGCGTGTACTTCAATAAAAGATCACTTCGACCCAAATCTTTTGGACGGTCTTGCCTTTGTACTCTCCACCAATTCTGAACCCTTAACAATTGGTGCATTGGCCGCGGTTGGAAGGGAGAGACGGTGTTGGCATTGTGGACGTCCAAGAGGGTCGCATAGACGGGATCCGGTTATCGAAGTGAGTGGACAAACGGGCAGCCCATCTCAAAAGGTAGGCACTACCTGTTGAATTATTCCGAAGTGTGCCGAATTGGATGTTTAAATTAATGTCTACTCATTAGATTACTGGTGAATGTTTGTGTTATGATCATTTAAGAAGTTGCCATTCTGGGTATCATATGCATATGGAGAAGTACTGAAAATAAGAGAAAAAGGATTAAGAGAAGTTACAAATGGTTGTGAAGAAGAAATAACTAAGAGAAAAGTGAATTAAGATAAGTTAAAGTAATTACAGTGATAAAGGAATTTAGTGTGACAGGTAATTGGTGAAGTTTGTGACATTAACGTCTCAATTGATTATAAAGCCGGGCTTGGACACCGATATGGTGGGTTTGTGATTTTTGGGGTGTCTTCAAAATAATTCAATTGTATAACACGGGGCTCTGGGAGTCTAACAAGTGCATCGCTCAGAGGTAACGCTTGCCGGAGTCGGGGACGCTTAGACTCCGTCCTCTATGAGGGATAGTCAGTTGGTCACTGTGGAGCTTGGGGCACTCCAGAATAACTAGTGGTTGGACCACTTTGCCGTTCGGAACGGTTTATGCACTTTTTTGGTCAGTAGAAACCGGGTTTCGGGCGTCTAACTTTTAACTTTAAACTTCAGGGAAGCCTGGGATGTGGAGTGTCCACGTAACAGGGCTTTTCGGGTTGAGTTGATTGATGCTTTTAAATTGTGTAGGGTCTTAGATATTTGGCCACGGCCCGGGCCGAGACTGGTTACAATTGATCACAAAAAACTCAGGGAGTTTGTCCCTTGGAGGGTTACGTTAAAATTTTGTCTAAATTCGGTAGGTTATGCAATTTCAGGCCTTGTAAATATTATTTACTTTATCAGACGTCTCTGTGGTATAATTTCTATGTTTGTATATAGGCTCTGTCTGCCACGGCACTGCAGCAGGCTGGTTATTTGAGAGTGTGTCTGCGTCTATGTAAATGAGATGCCTGTGACTTATTTAGAGTGACATTTCCTGTTTACTAATGAGTGTCTAATGACTGACTGCAGAGTCTGGCTTAAGGAAGACTTGTATTGGTGTTTTCAGGGAATACTTGCTTTTATTTCTACTTTGTTGGCATTACGGTTGTTAAATATGATGAATGATTTATGATGTGTTTTGCTTTACACGTCCCTGAACGACATAATATTTGCTGAAAGTCTTACGACTGGCGTTTTCTTGATTGTTTATACTGACATTGTTTTAATATTTCATTACAACTCTCCGTACATACACATGTCGGATTCGGGGTATTCTTTACTAATATATACAAGAGCAGGGGATCTTTATGTCGCAACCTGTCGACGACGCCTTGTGGTTTCAGGTATTGGCTACGGTTTTTCAATAACTACAGTAATAGGGCCATCAGAAGAAACCTTAGTTGATTTTGCATGTAGTAGTGTTGTTATCTCTCGGGCCTTGGCATTATACTGTAGACAGCATAGAAATTTGAACCCCACGGACGCCGAAAGGGATTTTTCGGCCTTCTGTGCAATTGCATTCAGGGACTTAGATATCCTGTTCGAGTGGACGGGATAAATGTAGTCTCATTTTGTCCATATGTTGATAACGGTTCTTGTGTAGTAGAATATACATGGACTGGAAACGTTGCGAACGTCACCTGTCGTTGTCACGCTGAGCTTTCTAATACTCATTACGGCTTTTTAGTAACTGCAGTAATAAGGCGACCACAACAAGAATTAATTTACTTTATACGTTGTAGTATTATTATATTTAAGGTCCTGGAATTATACTGTAGCCCGGACAGCGATCCTGCTGAAGCTGAACGTGACTTTCAGGACTTCTGTGCAAGTGCATTTAGGGATTTTGAAATACAGTACCAGTGGACCGGCTAAGCTCACTTCTCCTTTTGTATGTGGATCACTCCACTTTCAATAAAATCACTGATAGAAGCTATACATTATATGGACGATCGTAGAGATATGAGTGGCTTTACCTTCAGCCTTAGTTGACTCCGGTACCGGATGTGCAGTCACTGTTGGTGGAAACGGAGGTGCGTGTTTGTTGTGAAACGGAGGACGCAGACTATGACTATAGTATAATTGTGTACTTAACTGAAGCGGAATTCCCTGTGTTATTGAATGAATGCTTACGTTTGGTAGAAACCTACGTCACATAGTGGAACAAAATAGTGACGAATCGGGAGAATCTTAGAGACACAAACAGTGCTGTGTGAAAAGGCTATATGGTGTTTTTGGTGAGCTCTAATGTAATGCCTCTGATACTTATGTATTACCCATATTTTACAGATGACCTTTATTTCGCTTTGACTGGGGGTGAAATGTTGATATTTGTGGTAATCTCAGTTAAACAGTTGAAATAATTTGCTAAGGTTCTGTGGCCCTTTGTTTCTTTGCTCTCGCTATTGTCACTGCCCTGTTACATAGAATTATGCTCATTTTTGTTCGTGTAGGATAGAAATGTCCCATTGGGAGAAGATCGCCTTACAGTGACTTGGGTCATACGAGGGGAAACGGTGGAAGAACCTTATGAGTTCTCCATTGCAGAAGATATTAGAGAAGTGAGTTGACGAGGGTTGGCCAGGACCTTGGCATTGTTTGCCATGATAGCTGATCTGTGCGAGAGAGCAGGTACCACTGAGTGGGTACCACCAAAGACAGCCCAGTGGAAGAGAATAGTGAGGAGGCCGCAGACCTGTAAACTGATAAACATTTTCTCTTATACGTTTGTGCGACATTTCCCATTTCCTGCTTTTTACTTTATGTATTTGCCTTTGGTGTGCCACATAGCTGCTGTGTGCATACACAAATCTGATTTGTGTTTCAACCGATACGATTTTACTGCATAAAGCGCACGCATTAACGCAGTGACATGCTGACTTTTGGGCACTGCAGAATACAAATTACTCCCCTGGGAGAGGGCCAGTTCAGAGCCAGTCGTGTGTTTCGTGGAGAAAGAGCGGACGCACCGGATGACCCAGTTGAGATTGAATTCGCCACCACTATCACAGAATCACAAATAGCATGGTGGTTGACCACGAGCTTTGCATTGTTTAGTACAATGGTAGACCTGTGCGAGGAGGTCGACACTGTACAATGGGCCTCTCCGGATGAGGGGAGTGGAGAAGACATTTAGGAATGTTCATGTTGTGTTACAATGGCTATGCATTTGGGGTTACTTTATACATGTTTGTTTTATTGCTTTATACAGTTTAGTTTGACTGTTAGACAGTCGTGGATATTAGATGACATTTGCTGAAGAAATGCTTGGTCCCTGGAGAGATAGGGTGTGGTTCCTGTTTGCTCACTAAAGCGTGACAGGCAGCAGCTCTGTTTCCTGACAGGCACACCAGGGTCCCTTGAGGGCTGTAAAGGTTTTGTGAATATTGTTAAACATGTAACTAGAGGCAAGACACTAAAATACAAGTTATTAAGTTTATTGGTGGGGATCGTGTTCAGGTTTATGTCATGGACGGGATCTGGGTTGTTGCTCAGGGGTTGACTGAGCAGATAATATTGTGTGGTGAGGCCTGAGTTCACTGTTCTCTGTGTCACCAAGCAGAATTAAAAAGGGAAGTGACTGTTAGAGCGGAGAGACGAGCTCTGAGGCGGAAAAGGGAAGTGCCGGAGGGTGACTGGCAGGGAGGAGCTGACAGCAGCCATTTTGAAGAGGTACGTGCTGTCTTGCAGGAAATCACAACATGGCGGACAGCTCGGCCAACGGACAGAGACGGTACAAAGCATTGAAGGATCAGGTAGAGGAGCTGAAAAAGGCCATAAGGATGGCCTGTACAGGTACGTCTAAAGCAGCCGACAAGGAGTGCCGAGCCATGGAAGCAGAGGTAAGCAAAATTTTTGACTTACAGCACAAAGGGACAGATGAAAGGACAGCTCTGGAGGTCGTGCTTAGAACAGAGGGAGAGAGATGTGAGAAGAAACTAAAAAACTTACAGGATGAATCGGGAGGCCGCTCAGTCAACCGGAAAACAAAAAAGGAAATGACTGCTTTGAAGGCAATGCATGGCAACTGCTGCAAGTGGATGATGATGTGCAATGCAGTGTCGTCCTGGATGAAAGACAAAGTGGAACAGCCTGAGCCAGCAAAGGAAGAGGACAC
>NW_020327695.1:0-33534 GCF_001858045.2 Oreochromis niloticus | reverse complement strand
ATAGTCAGGGGTGGGACCTCTCTGATTGGCCGTGGTCCAGTTGAAAGTGCAGGTGGAAGAGAGAGGTGAGTAGCTTGAATAAAGCGATATCAATTCATTAACGGATTCCACACAAAGACGTAAACACAGAGCGGACCCGACGCATCAGAATCAGCTTTGTCTTTCTCGGCTTTCTCACCCACGCCCGAACATGGACACGCTGTCAGAGCTCAGCGATTCTGATGCGTCGGGTCCGCGCTGTGTTTCCTCTTTTTTGCGCTGATTCTGAGCTGCAGGTTTTGTCTCTCCAACCAAAATTCACCGAGCCAGCAGCAAAAGAAGCAGCAAACTGCGCTTCACATTTGATCAGTGTCGTCATGAATTCCGTCTGACTTTTGCTGTTTTGCTTCCACCATGATAAAAATCGCACTTCATGCACAGCTCCCTCTCTCCCTCTCTCTCTGTACTTCAAGAACATTCCCGTCTCAAATCTCTGTTTCTGCATTATCATTCGCTTATTACCCACCAGTCTACCGTTTTACAGCGCTGTCGGCCCGCTGTCTTTTTCTTTTCTTTTTTTTTTCACTTAATGACCTCGGACAGGAAAGCCTAATTTCTGCTGTTCAATACTGAAGAAATTTAAACTTCTTAAAATTATGCAAAATTGCAGATATTTAAGGTTATCTGCTATAAACGCCAGACAGGAAAATCTCCTTCATGTTTTCTGTTTTATTCTCAGTTACTTTGACACAAAGGCATCTGCTGTGATGTTCACAATTCTGATGAAGTCTCATGGTATCAATACTGATAAATGATCAGAATTATAATATTCTGACTGTCTGAGGCTAATTGAATCGAATCAGGACTTGAGAACCGGAATCGAATGGATAAGAAATCAGTGATGATACCCAGCCTAGTGAGCAGCCTAGGCCTGACAGAATGGATGTAGCTGTGGGTAATAAGAAAAGATGAAAGACTATTGATAACTTTTTGTTAGTTAAGGCTATCCGTCTGAAATCATAGCCAGCTCTGACACGGTGCTATCAATCTTTGAATGCTGAAAAAACAGCAGTGTATCCAGAAAACACATATATGCTGCAATAAATGCACTGCCCAAGTGTCCCTCTCCCCACTGCCTTTCAGCAGCAGCAGCAGCAAACAGGTCGTCAGAGGAGCCAAGATGATGATAAGTTAACATTTCTACAATATTGACAAAGCAATTTAAGCAAAAGTTTGTTAGTTAATAATTAAAATGAATATGTCTGTATGGACTCCCCCCAAAGAAAGTGCACATGTAAACTGCGGTGTAAGCGATGCGGTTGAAAAATTTGAGTGCGCCTAACTTTGTGCCGGTACGCCTAAATTTTAAAGTTAGGTGCGCCATGTCAAAAAGTTAGTCTAGAGCCCTGCCCCACTTTCTTAGATATTGTACTTTAGCTGTGCTAATTTGCTAACAAACACACCATTAATCAAATCACCAAAACTAATTAACATTAATAACCAGGAATTTCCCAGTCCCTCGGGTTGAGGTAATCCAGCCTTGGTTATATGTAAATGGTAAATGGCCTGTATTTATATAGCGCCTTTTGGTCCCTAAGGACCCCAAAGCGCTTTACATACCCAGTCATTCACCCATTCACACACTGGTGATGGCAAGCTACATTGTAGCCACAGCCACCCTGGGTGCACTGACAGTGGCGAGGCTGCCGGACACTGGCACACCAGCCCTCTGACCACCACCAGTAGGCAACGGTGAAGTGTCTTGCCCAAGGACACAACGACCGAGACTGTCCGAGCCGGGGCTCGAACCGGTAACCTTCCGATTACAAGGCAAACTCCCAACTCTGAGCCACGATCGCCCCATGTAATAATGCATCTTCCCTCATAAGCAAACACTCTGCACATTCCACAATCAGCAAGTCTGCTTTCAGTTAATGAAGTATTTAAATGCACATCACAGCAAAAAGGTTTAGGGTTGAATCGGCTCTTCCAGTGAGGCGTTTGTGACACTTTGGGGCGGTTTGTGACTGTATGGCTTCCCTCCGTTCGTCCAGGTTTCTTTCACCACCTATAAATTGGGCCGCAGATTTGTTGATGGGCGTGCCCGCCTCTCGCTCATTGTAGGCTAGGACAGGCTGCCATCAAATGTACCTGCTACTTGGAAAAGTCTTTCAGAAGATGTAATTATAAACTTTTAACTGTTCGGCGCAGCTAATTTGATTCTACCAGAGTAATGTTTAAGTGTTTTGACCTCATTATTAGTGCCCTCTCCTCCTCTGATCCAGTTTATAGATTTCCCAACCCTTCACTTCCATCTCAATGCGGTCTGCAGCTTGTAGTGCTCACAGCGGTTACAAACTGCTCTTTCTTCTGGTTACAGTGAACACTGTCACTGTAGTCTGTGGATACCCACCAAGACAATGTTGCTCGAAAGACAGGCTACCGTTGAATTATTTAGATGTAATTCTTTTCTACATTGTGGGCCGGCACATGAAGTTCCATTTGTATCCGTTTTGCTGCAGGAGATGCATAAAAATCCCAAATAATCCCCTCAAACCAGGAAGCTTAAATGAATTATTGTGATCACATGTAGTGTTGTAATGTGGGTGAACTTTCCTTAATATCTTGGTCTTAAATGTGACTCAGCTCCCTTGGCGGCAGAAGATTGTTCAAACTTGAGGTCCAGGCTTTATTCTTGAGTCCACTCATGACTCAGCAGCGAAACACTTGAAACAGGAGATGAATATATTCAGTAACATGCATTTAAAGGCGCTTGCATGCAGACACAAAGTCTGCCTCCATGTTATCACACACCAGCCAGCATTAGCTCGGCCTGTGTGCCATTCTTTCGACCCGCTGACACTAGAGGCAGCTCTCCTCTCTTCTGTGCTTAATCTGCTGTATTTGTATTTGCATGATCACAGCTTCTTAGCACCTCATTTACACTTGTTTAACTCTGTGGGCCCACAACGGAGAAACAGACAGAGATGTTATTTTCTTAAGTCAACACATAAAAATATCCTTTTTCCCCTTCCCTCTTCACTGAAAGTTAAACTGTCTGTGGGGATTTGTGAGTACAAACTAACACACAGGAAAGGAGATTATTCCTGCTCTTCAAGCATGAGACCAGATGAGACCAAGGTCACCCGATGTGAAGGAGTAGTGGTTTGCAGCTGGCCATCATCCAGCAAAGCTCACAAACTGTTCTGGCCTTGGAGAGCGGGCTGCTGATGAGGAAATATGCCTCTGCACAGAGGCTGAGTGCTCCTTGTGTGAGCCTCCTGTGGGAGGGGTGGAACAGCCGAGCCAAAGCTGCACAATACAGTTGAGGTTGAATGAAGCAGGCTGATGTGCCTGGGTCCAACCAGTACCCCATCTGCTGGGTAACAGAGGAACAACCATGGCAGAGACAACCTGATTACTACCCAGTTTTAACCTGGTTATTTTCAGCTGTAATTTACATACTACAAAATACAGATAGCAGGCTGTGGTGCGTTTGTGTCTGATTTTACAATGGCTTATTTTTTTAGACCTTTGTGGAATAAGAAGCTCAAGGGATCAGCGCTGTTTATCCTCAACTAACAGTCTGTAGGGTTGGGTTAACCATGAGGAGTCCCAGCGTAGATTACATGATTATTAATTTAAGCTGAAAGAAAATAAACATCTTTCAGATACATTGCAAATGCTGACAATGTGTAGCAGTGACACGTGTCTTTATTTCACGGGATCTCAAACTAAAAACTACATATAGTTCCCCCGCAAAGCCACGGCTTTAGTTTCCTGCATTTAGAGTTTAGTATGTTAAGAGGTGTAACAAATCTGCATCTAAACTACAGCGCCTTGGTGATTATATTAAACATTAATATTAAAAAACATTAAAACATTAAATATTAAAAAAATCATTTAAACACATAGGAGCAAGTTAGAAACCAATAATAAAGGCATAGTTTGTGATCTGAGGAATTAGGTTCATAAAAAAGAAAATGGGAAAAACATTATACAGCTGTTAGCTGTGCAGTAACCTCAAGCTGCTTAAGGTGCAGTGATTTATATAGATGCAATACAGTATATAAGGGAAAAACAGAGTTGTACAATACTAATGAGCTTGAAAGTCGGTATTTGTTCAGACCGCTATCATTCTTCAACACAACCTGAACTCCCGATAGCGTTGCATTGTGTGTTTTTCTATCCAGGTTTGGTTTACACCATTGACAGTGTGTTTGGCATCACTGTCACGCTGAAAATGAAGCTGCTGCCATTCAGATGCTTTCCAGATGGTATTGCATGGTGGATCAAATTCTGACAGCACTTTTCTGTGTTCATAATTACATTAATTTTGAAAAGAGCTCCAACACCACTCGCCTGATTCATCGTTCATCGTTAGAGTAGCACAATGGGGCTGGTTAGTGCTGTTGCCCCAGCAAGAAGGTCCTGGTTCAATCCAAATCGAACCTCGCCGGCGCATTTCTATGTGGAGCTTGCATGTTCTCTACAGGTATTCTGACTTCATCCCACAGTCCAAAGACATGCAGTTAGTGGTGTTAGGGTAACTGGTAATTCTAAATTAGCATTAAGTGTGAATGTGAATGGTTTTCTGCTAATGTGTAGTAGTCTGCCTATTACTCTGTGGCACCCGTGATATGCTCCAGGCCCCTGTGAACCTGAATTGGATAAGTGAGGGTGACTGTAGCTCAGGTGGTAGAGCAGCTCAGCTACTGATCGGAAGGTTGGTGGTTCGATCCTTGGCTTCCCCAGTCTGCATGCCAAATATCCTTGGGCAAGATACTAACCCCGAGTTGCCCTCCGATGCATTCATCGGAGTATGAATGTAGTTTAGGTTGCACTTGAGTTTAGAAGTGGGGGTGAATGAGGCATGTTGTATAGAGCGCTTTGAGTACTCCGGGAGAGTAGAAAAGCGCTAAATAAGAATCAGTCCATTTACCATAAGTGGCCTTCCCTTTCACTGAGACCATTTTGATGAAACTTCAATAAACAGTAGATGGATCAACTGAAAGCCCAGATGTATCCCTCGGGTCCTGTTTCAGCTGTTTGCTGGATTATTTCTGATTTCTTGAGAACTTGACTTTCAGATACTGTTCATTTTTGTATAGGTGCTTTAGGTATGTCACTTCTTCTTTTGTCCTCCACTTTTCCAGTTTCCTTAAATTTCTTTAAGTATACGCTGAGGAGGGAGGAGAGGGCGGGCGGCGGGGGATTCTCTGGCTGGCTGGAACAGCGTCTAATAACCAACTCGCAAAATAAAACAAATAAAAACAAACCAACAACACGAAAACACTTGACATTATGATCCAGCTGGCGTGGGCGCAGACAGGTGGGTTGAGCAGAGCCGGTGTCGATGGCGTGCTGAACCAGCCGTGTCTGCCTGTGGTCTCCGGTTCCCTGCTTTGACCGCACTGGAGGGCCAGAGTCTCTGTACCAAGAGTGATAGCCAGCTTCGCGGTGTCAACGCAGGCCCCCCAGCGGGTCAGCAGATCAAGGCCGATGATGCACTGGTCTTGGATGTCAGCAAGCCAGAAGTCGTGCACCAGCTCCAGATCCTTCACTCGGATCCGCAACGGTTTCTTCCCCCGCATGTCAGTTCTCTCCCCCGTCACTGTCATCAGCTGGGTGTCGGTGGGCGACCAACCCATCACAAGCGGCCCGGATGTTCCAGGAAACACACCAGGTCGTAGGAGGGAGTGTTCGCCCAGGGCGCCAAACAGGCTAGGACCGCCACTGGATGGCAATATCTAACCTTCTCAGACCCAGCCCCCAGAAGCCATTTTATTTAAGCACTTTTTTTAGCTGTTTGCCACGAGCTAGATCGGATTGCTTGAACAGGAAGTCATTACCTGGTTTTGAGACACTTTTTTTCCTTGTAAAAGTAGAGTTATGGTGCATCTGTTCTGTTCTGTGATTGGCTGCTTCTGTTTCACCCTTCACGTGATAATTCTCCGTCACACAGCAGAGAGAGGTAATCAATCAATCAAGCCCATTAACCTGCGGTCATGAAGACATTCACTTCGTTGTCTGCTCGACTTAATTGATTATTGGCACAAGTTTATTGGTTTTGATGGTGGCGTTCATGGACGAAGACGGTGACGCAGGTGAAGACTTGGGTAAGGATACTGCTGCCCTTTAATGTTATATTGGCTTGTTTAAGCCTTTTCAATTGATGCACGCGGACAACTTTTAACGCCATTTTTAACAACTTTGAATGACGTCTTATTTAAAGCTTTTATTTTTTCCCCCTGTGAGTGAAGCTCCCAGTGCAGCTCTGCTCCGCGGGACGACTTAAAACACGGTTATTACGACCCGGTGTTTGGAGATGGGACAGCCCCTCAGAGTTAATTAACGGTCAGGTGAGGTGGTGGCACGAGGCGGCGCACGGCTGGGACACTAATTAAGCCACCGCAGGCTGCTGCTCCCCGCGAGACCGACGCGCGTTTTATTTGACCTGCGGGTCACCTATGGCGTTATTTTTGTGCCACTATTCTGAGCGCACATAAAAAAAATTTGAGCGAACCTAAAAAAAAGTTTGCAGGTGCAAGTGTTGCATTTTGAGGAGAAATTTATTTTGAGCGAAGAAAAGCTGAATTTGAGTGAACAAATTCATTGCGTGCAAGAAATGTATTTCAGTGTTTGCTATTATCCATACACACACAATAGCAGCCCCTCTCGCTCAGTTTTTGCATTTGCGCTCGCTCGCAATTAGAGCATTTATGGAAATATGTGATGTCTTGATGAAACAAGCAGATATTTGAAGTTTACACAGCACCATTCTCGCATGAAAATATCTTAAAAGTTTATTTTGTGACCCAGAAAGAGTAATATTTCAAACTCCGCCACTCTGTGTTCCTCTGCCACTGCCTCGTTTGAGTTTGGACGAAATGGATTCTGGGATATTGCATTTCGTCACTTCGAGCTTATTGGAGACCAGAACAGCCAATCAGATATTTTTGCATCCAAGTCTGTGATTTTTCCCTCATATCTTTAACATCCTTTGTCCAGTATATCCACTACTCCCCCTACACGTGTTCAAACCGTCTCGGCCTTCCTGTTCTAACTTTGTCTACAGAGTGCTCAAACTGGGAACCGTTTGAGCACTGACCGTCTTAAACAGTCAGGCCTTAACACTGTTCATTACGATGGAAACAATAGAGGATGGGTGTTTAGAGGTGGTTCAGTTACAGCAGAATTAGGTTTTTGTTTTTTGTTTTTTAAAAAGGGGAAAATGAAAAGAATGACATTGAACAACAACTTTTTTGGGTGAAGGAAGCATTTGTAGTTTTAGTAGTTAACACAGGAAAAAAGGTGTTAGTTCACTTTTCCCAACACTGCAGAGGCCTTATGATAGAGTGGGATTTCATCCTGTCTGGTTATCAGGGTTAACCCTGGTTTTTCTGTGCTATTAAGATGGTTCACTTCTTACCAGAGTGCTTCACCATGATAACTTGTTCCCTAGATTAGAGATCATTAGGTCTGAAATCAGCGTCTACTGACCTGTCAGTTCTCTGGGAAATGATACCATTCCTGGAAGATTCCTCTGACTTCCTGTGTGGATAGTAGGTGGGTCTAGTGTCTTCACACTTCCCCGATGATTAATAAGAGATATATATTTTTAGATACACCTCTTTTTTCCTTATTTTTTTCCCCTTCCACTGTTGGCTGGTTTGTATTTAATTTGCACATAGACTATGAGCCTTTGAATTCTGTTTGTTGCATTTACTCTTCACTTGCTCTCAGATCATCAACCAACATCAAAGCTGCAGCTGAAAGAATGAGAACTAACATTGTCTTCTAAACATTAATTTAGTCATTTACTCATTATAATCCATGAGATTCTGATAAACAGTGGGCATTTTGCTGTCTTTCTCTCCTGGCTTTAAATAGGCTAAACTTTATTACTCTCTTTTTCCTGTCTTACAAAGCACTGAGTGTCCATGCATTCATTCAGCGCTTTCAGTATTTATCTACTGTGCAGTGCTTTTCCTTCACCACCGCTGCTTTGTCTGGAGCAGCTGTGTTTATCTCAGTCTGTATTATGTGTTCAACCAGTTCATGGTTTTCTAATATTATAGACTCATCTTTTGAACAATCAGCTGCTCTGTTACTAACATCTGTTTCTGTTGATAATGCCACAGATGCCACCCAGTTTAATGTGAGTGTGCAGGTTAAAACCTAGGTTAACTTGGTGAGTTGATAAAAGCTTCATGTGTTCCTGACTAAATATGTAAGGATAAGGGAATCCAGATAACACAAAGACAACCTGAGTATGTTGAACTCGATTCATAGTACTTGGCTCCAGCTTATGATGACTTGAGGTGAGAAACATTCAGTTTTCAGGAGCTTGTTAGGAAAAACACGCAGGTCAGAATCATTAACTGGGCATATTTTTGCAATATCTGACCAAATAAACTGGGTAAAATGATCCTTAATGAAAACATAGTGCAGTAGGCTGGAACTTAAAGATCAAAGCCTTCTCCTAACTGCCACAAAATGAATTCTGACTTTGAAGTTCTTGAGCCTGTATTCATTTTTCAGACTGGCCTGATCCAAAAATTTATTTCTGTTATTATTTGTATTCTTGTAGAAGTCAAGATGATAGATGTTGATGATAATTATGAACTGATTAATGTCCAGAGAACTATATTAATAGAAGGTAGGATGCTGAAGTAAAACCAGATGAGTGATTTTTAGTCCAAATTTTTAAGTTAAAAAGCAAATTCTTGCTTTACTCTGTTGCAGACTGTCCAAGCCTTCTGTGTGAGGAACTGGAGGATTTGTCAAAAAAACAGCAACCGAGGGAACATGAGCAGGAGGAGGAGGAGGGAAACGGAGGAGGAAGTGTTTAGTCAGTGGGAGGATGAAGAGGCAGCAGAGGAGACATGGCGAGAAGAGAAGGACGGGGAGGGGGGGAAAGAAGAGAAAGTTGTGACAGAGGGAGAAGAGGAGGAGCAGGTGAAGCCTGAGAGTAGGCTGAAAGTGGTACAGGAGGTGCAGATGGAAGACGACAAGATTGAGAAGGCCAAGGAAACAATTGCTGATGAACAAGAGAGTAAAGTGACAAAGCGCTTAGCACAAAAAGATGAGCAGAAGAAGAGTAAGAACAAGCGAGGTAGGAAGCAAAGTGAGCAGGTGAGAAGTAAGGGAGGAGTAAAGGATGTTGGTGAGAGGTCTGAGGAGGAGAAGACAAGTGAGACACAGGAGGTGCCAGCGATGAGCTCAGAGGAGACCTCGGCTCTGACAAACAGCTGTGACCTCTCTGACCCACTCTACTTGGGGTTTGTGGGGACAGGGCTGTGTTGTCCCCCAGTTCCCATCCCCCTGCTGTACTCCTCACAGCCTCCTGTCTCCATCCAGCCCACATGTCCTCAGCCACAGAGTAACAAAAGACCTCATAGCCCCCTTCTGCCTCACAGTGTCCCGCAGCAGGGCCCACAACCACTTGAGGTGAGAGGAAACCATTCATGTGCTCATACCTGATGATCTGTGAACCACTTGAAATGTATTTTCCCTTTCATTTCTTCTTTAGTGCTCAAGATTCATTGCACGCTGAACCTGAGTGACACATTCACACCAAACTCTGTTTGTATGCTGCTCTATTTCAGACATGCAGATTTAAGATCTTTCTCAAACTTAAGCCAGTTTCAAACATGAACCCCAAGAATGTTAGGAAATCATGTCAGTACATTCCCTGAAGTGGTTCTTTTTCACATGTAAGAGCTTTGGATGCATTCTCACTACTAATATTCTGCTGGGTTTTGTCAAGGATGCTCTCTGAGTGTCCTTGTAAGGTTCTTGCCGACCCACGTCAAAATAGCCCTAATTACTTGAACTGAAGCTAACTGGACTTGCATTTTTGGGGGTTTATAAAGGTGTGTCTCCACTCACATAAGATGCTTCTTTACTTCTTAAATGTCTGAAGGCCCAGGTATTTAATCCCTGATGGGGTTGTCACTTTAAATGTGGTCCTAATAGATGTGGACAAGCCTGTTATGTCCGATTTAGACTTCTGCTGGGAATCTTTGTAGTGCCTGCAATGTAACCTACGTAAATGGCCAACGTCATTGCTGGCATTTATTGTGCATTGTGTTAATTACAATGTGCTAATGTCCTGGTCTTTTATATGTAGTGCCAGCCAATAGGAAAAAAATAAAACCCTGGGAGTAGGGATTGATATCTGTTCCTCAAGATTTTTCACTTCTTTATACATTCCCTTACATTCATTCCAATAGTTTCCACAGTCTCCCTCCAGAAATTTGCTGACATTTGTGAGTACTTATATTAATACTATTATTATTAATGTTCCTTATATTGAGGAGATGATCGTTACTTTCACTGATAAATTTTAAAACTGCAGTGAAAAAGGTGAAAAAGAAGAAGAAGAGCAAAGCGGCAATCGATGGTGCTGAAATGGCCAATCACAATAATCGCGGGCTACGTTGAGCTAACATGTAGTCACATTGCTAGGGTGATGCACAAGAGGTTACGCCATAGGTTTTCACGGGGGTTTGAGGTTAAGACCTATATGTTTATATTTATATAAACATTTGCAGACACATTGGAAGTTGGTGCGTTCCAGAAACAGTGAGGAAAAACTGGATTTGTTTTGGTTATTAGTGATAAAAACACATTCATGGATTGAACCTGACCAGTGCTCTGTGTATAGCTTATTTAGCTAGTCAAAAATACACAACAGTGGCAGTACAGATTAAAAACACTTATTCTATTTATTCAGGTACACACTAATAGCTACTGCATAGATTTCTTGCTGAATCATAAATCTCCAGTCAGTCTTTAAGGGTCATATGAGTCAAGATGTGACTCCTCTGTGAGACATTGCCCTGCCATATTGTTGTGAGCTATTAAGGTCACATGAGTCAAGCTGTGGGGGTTGGGAAGAGGATTTCAGGACTGCATTATAGGTGGCTGATAGTTAGCGTCACTACCTCCACTCAGTGGTGGTTGTTCACAGTGCCTCTGTCTGTATTCTTGATCGAAGATCTCTGCTCTCCTATGTAAAGGTCCGAGCACTCCTCACTGCATTGCAGGGTGAACAATGCGTTCTTTAGCATGTGTCGGAGTATTTTGATTAGGTAGTTTTTTGTGAGGGTGTTGCTGTGTCTGAAGTGCACTGGGATGTTGTGCTTGGAGAAATTTCTCCAACAAACCTGCCAGATGCTGTCTGAGTAAAGCATGGAGGATGCAGGATACATGACGCCCACTCGCTTGTTGTGAATACTCTGGATAATTACCTGTAGCATCCTCATATGGGTTCAGGTGGAAATGATTCTGTATTAAGCAGCGCAAAGACAGTTTATCTGAATGATTTGGACATTTGTGTCGAGAGAATTTCAGGGTTACAGTGTGTGAAAAGACAAAAATAAACACATTATACTTGGCTGCTGATCATGAAGTTTAACCTTTAACCCAACAGTTTTGCATTTTCTAGTAAATCTCAACAGGTTTCTAATAATGGCTCATTCAGTGTGTAATTACAGTCTAGTGTGTATGAAATATGCACACCTAGAGTCCTCTGAATTATTAATGATGCAGCTGTGAAAATGGCATCCTGGATTTGAATGTTTGTCTCAGTGTGTAATGTCGTGTGATATCCGTAGGTGACAGATTCTTTGAAGCCATTAACAAGCACATTGAGCGTGTGGAGAATGATCTCATCTCACTGAAAAGCTATGTAAGGTGATAACGGTAAATAAATTGTTCTTTACTGTTATTTGCCAGGATGACACTCTTGGACCCACAGCATGCGCTGTGCTAGTAATCGGTACTTTTAATGTTTACTAGATAATGTTACGGGTTCTACGACAGCAAGACGTTTCAATTTGGCGAGCGCTGTACTTCAGACCAGATCAAATCAGAAATGATTGTTTGTTTTTGAACTACGCTGGCCTGAAGACAAATTTGTACAGAGACTGACAACTGAAATGTGAGTTCGGTAGAGCTGGGACAGTCAGACAGTTACCACACTGAAAAAAATGCAATAGGGTGGCTGTTGAATTTGCATAGAATTACTTCATATATCCAGCATGACTAATTTAAATTTCACATCTAAACATATTTTTGTCTTTTAATTTTCACATATTCTTTAAGAATATTCATTCTTTTAGAATAAATCATGTTGAAAAGAAACAAGTTAGTCGTGTTTTATCCTCAAGCTCCGCCCCCTGGAAAGGAAAAATCGGCTGCACTGTCCGCCATTTTTGTCTCTCGCTTTGGAAAATCTACTACCATCTGGAGTTTTACACTTGAAGGTAAATAAGATTTTAAAGCTAACACACCAGTGAGAAAGAGTGTAGACCCTTTATATATGTGGGCTTTTACTGGGGTGTTGTTATTTTACAGGTATGTGGGCTGTTTATCGAAAACCAGGAAAGGCCAATGTTAGGCTCCAGTTAGCTAATGGTAACCGAAATTATGCGATAAGCAAATTAGTAATTAACATATATAATGTGAGTTAATATTGTTTATATATTCTTTCAGTCTAAATTAACAGACTATTACAAACTTGCATCGGTGTCTGTAGTAAGTGGTGGTACCTGCAGTGTCTTAACCATTAAACAAGCTAATGTAGGGCCGGGATATGACTAGTTTGTTGAAACATGTCTGCTGCCAATGTGACTGCGCACACATGGTAACATTACCAGCACATAGCCACAGCCGCTATAAACATGCTAAAAGGTCAATCTAGCTTCTGTAGTCAGCAGCTGGAAGACTCAACACAGACCCAAGATTCAGTGTAACGGTTATCTAAATGTTGTGTGTCCTGTTTGTAAGCCCAGAAAAAGAAATTAAATAAAATGACGACCTGGAGCTTCAAGCTAATGTAAGCGTAATGCTATAGCATAAAGCTAATGCAATGATGAGGTTGTTAAATTAGTAAAAATACAGTAAATATATCCAACATGAATAATTTATATTTTTGGTCTAAACATAATTAAGTCTCACGCCTTTCACTTGTTTTAGAAGGATGTTCAGTCTTTTAAAACCAGTCATATCAAAATAACAGAAAATAGTTATGTTTTCTGTTGAAACTCCACCCCCCAGGGTGTGTTCTGTGAGGGAAAATTCACTGTGGCGGTCCGCCATTTTTTGTCTTCGCTTCGTTTACCTTTGGTGCTGAGCTTTACTTTGTTGAGGTAAACTTCAAACTACATGTTTGAGAGGAAACGAAGAGAACATCCATTAGATGGGGAAGTTTTTCTCATGAATTGCCGTTGAGCAACATAATGGAAAAAACAAGTCATTCCTTAAGTTAACTAACGATAATGCTAGCTTAAGCTGCGGGACAATATTATGTGCATTAGCTTTTTTTCAGTGTGTGCCCAGTCACATTCGCTTGTTTTTTTTCTCAGTGAATACAGACTAACTAACTTGTGTCCATTTAGTTAACTGGTTGTACCTAAAATGTTTTAGTTAAACAGTTAAACAAGCTAGTTTGCCATGGGTGGGCTGTGTGTGTGTGTGTGTGTGTGTGTGTGTGTGTGTTCGGAGGGGGGGTGGGGGGTCTTCACTAAAGTCGGTTTATTTAGGGCATGACACCTATGCAGTACTCATTAGGAGAGGAAGTGCATGACTTGGGGCTTTATTTCATGTTCTGGGGCAGTGAATGTAATGTACTGATAACATGTTAAAGACAAACAAAAACCCAACAAATTATTTTAACTGATTTATAGAGAGACTGAGAGGAGGGCTTAAAGAGATAAGAAAAAATGACAATATAAATATGTTTAATTTATTTTTTCTGTATCGATATATGGTGCTTATCCCTGCTGAAGGGCAGATTGGTGTTGCTTCAGAACAATTCTCTAGCGTTGTTACGTAGAGGTGTTACAGTTAAGGTTTTAATAACATTATTTTATTTATTAGTGAAGCTTTGCATATGTTATCTCACATTCTGTAAGGTAAATTTTCTGGAAAGGTCAAATTAATTAATTTAACTAAGTATTAATGAAAGACCTTGATGTGTATATGACACTAATAGATGTAGTTTCTGGGTCATTTGGCAGAACTGCAAAATGGCCAGAAGGAGGCAACTGCTGTGGTTGCAAACAGGCTTTGGGTGGTATTGAAGTAAGGGCAACTATGGAACTGCTCAGCAACATGGGAGCCATAGCTAATAAATAGTAATATGACAAAAATAACAACTTTGTGTGGATGTAACCTTGTGAGATCTGAGATTTTGACAGCATTTTTATGTGACAACTTCTCTTTTTAGATAAATGCAGAGTTTAAGCGCATTACCACCATGCCACTGCAGTCCAGATTACTCTCGCAGATAGATGTGCTATCTGACAAACTAATAAAGGTCTTCAAAAAGCGAGGAGGACAAAGAGGAAGAAGACTTCAGAACATTCTGGAGCCCACGGCCCAGGTAAGAAAAAAAAAAAAAAAATTTGTGTATACACTTTAGGGAAAATAATAATTTTAACCAAATGCTGCTTGTCACTCTATGCCAGGAGTATGTTGAAAATCACCTGGGATTTTCACAATTTACCATGGGTGCGGGTTTTTTTTTTCTTTTACCTGCATTAGAACTATGTGTGGAGTTCATAGTTGAACACCTCTCTATGCTCTGACAGTATTCTGCTTCTTTGCGTGGAGATTTCACTTCAGAAATGCATTACCTTTTTAAGCATTCTGAGGACTCAAATCACACGCTGTAATGAATCCATTTTTGTTCACCTAATGTGTTAATGTTAACATTTTTTGGAATAGTGACACAGATTAAAATAAGATTTGGTATAATGTTCTTTGACCTGTGTTCTGTTTAATTAAATTTTGGATTTCTGCATTTTCTAGGCCGCAGATGAAGCCATTATCCAACGATCTAATAAGGAAACAACCATGGGAATTTACATCATAAAGTCAGGAGATACCAATGGCAGCCCTGAGGACATCGGGATAGTCCTTGAAGGCCAGAGAGTCTAGCAGGATTTGGATAACTATACCCTAGCAGCTGCAATGCTGTTTGGACTAATGTACACTTTGAACCTCACCTACCCACTGGAAAAGTATACCTTGGAGGTATTATAGAAACTGTTTATGGAGCTCAAAAGGAACAGCCTTTCAAAGAAGGCCCAGGTTTTCAGGACCAGACTGTACGATTGAACAGTTTTCCAGTTATGATGTGGGAACAACAGGTTTACCTCTTCGAATATGTACCATCCTTTCTTTTAAGCCAGCACTGGTAAAGTTGCAGTACATAGTGAAACTTATTTTTCTGGCACTTTTCAACTTGGGGCCTTTATTACTGCAGTGTTCAGTGTTCACTTTTCAAGCCATGGCTCTTTTGAAAAAAAATTCAAACTTTGAATGTCCATTTTTCTCAATGGAAATGGTGCCTTGCACCAATTTCACCAGTTAGCAATTTCTTTCCCAAGGTGCACCACTACAAACAGATTGCATGGTCTAGTATTAGTGATTGTGATGTTTAGTGATAGAAGCAAGCCAATACTAATCAGTTTAGGTCTCTTGGTTTTGTGCCTGTGGATTATAATGTTATTTTAAGTCTCCTTTTTGTGTCATTTTAATAATTACACCCCTTTTGCCATATTACCTTATGGCTCTTACATTTAAAAAACTATTTTTTACATAAGCGTGATGTCATAAGGCCCCACAGTGTTGAATCCAGGTTACAGCAGATAACTTTGAGGAATGTTGTGGAATGTTTTTCAAGAGATGCATTGTACAAATATGACTCATGTATATTTTGGAAGCCTGAATTGAAAGTCCATTGTTACAACTGTGTAGTATTTTCAAAAATACAGGTCATTGTTCAAAAATGTTTTGTTTTTTTCTTTGATTGAAGAGAAAGTGTACAGTACATACAGTAAGATCAGCCTTAATTTAGTTTTATTTATTGAACACTCAATTATATATTAGATTATATATTATATATTAGAAATTTGTTATAAAATAAAATAAGCTTACCATAAAATAATCTTGTCAATATAACACATAGTAGTCCAATACAATTAACACAAAAAGTTCATGTCTGATAAACAAGTGGTTTCTATAAATATTTGACCAGAATGAAAAACGTAACAACAACATAAAAAAGTCATGTTCATGTTACCAGATAAATGTGTGCAGGTATAACATGAAAAACTCAGGTTAACCAAACATAACTTAATTTCGTGCAACCGCTTACAATAATTTTTTTATGTTTATCCCACTGATTATTTTTTTCAGTGCAGTTTGGCAGGAGAAGAACTGTTTATTTTCATAACTGATCAATCTTTAAAACCCTTTTTTTCCTCCCCCCCCAAAAATCCAAAGTTAGCGGTTGCAGCTTTCCCAGTTGTGATTTATTTGTTAGTTTTTCTTGTCTCTGGGGTGTTTTGATATTGTGAGTACAAGAAAGTAATTATTAGAATGTAATGTGTTAAATTTGCTTAGATGAGAGGGTCCAGCAGTAGATCAGATGAATAGGAAAGGATTTGTCTGTGTGTTTCAGTTTGGCTTAGCTGTAGGCTTGAGTGTGTGTACTTGTTTAGAGGGAAAGGAATTTATGGACACTGGGGGTCTGCTGTCATAAAAGGAGACGGGAAGCTACAGTCGGGGGTTGCTGATGCTGATGCTTGTACCTTTAATAAAAACTCTTAATTGTTCTAACTTAGAAGTAGGTTTGCAGGAGACTCTCCACCTTATCTGTAAATGTAAGACAACAAGAGGCCAATGGCCCAGTGGATGCAGAGTGGGGGTCTCAGTGTTTGTAATATGTTAACTCTGTTTTCTATGTTGTGTAGAGGAATTTGGTTAAGCTTGGGTGAGGAGATTACTTTTATGACCCGAAGGAAGTCACGTATGCAGAGACACACACAAACAGTGCTTTGACTGTTACGACACACCTACATGCACACTCACTCACGTGCACAGACATACGCACAGGTACGCGCACACAGTCACTCACAGGCAGGGATAGCTCAGTAGGTAGAGTGTCTGCCCCATGATCGGAAGGTCGGGGGTTCGACCCCACTGAACGGCTACCCTGAGGTACCCCTGAGCAAGGTACCGTCCCTACACACTGCTCCCCGGGCGCTGCACTGGTGGCTGCCCACTGCTTCACTGGGTGAATGGGTTAAATGCAGAGGAGTAATTTCCCTTCGGGGACTAACACAACACACTTTACACTTATGCACTCAAATAGACATACGGGTACGCGCACACACAGGCACTCACGTGCTCGTGCATACACACACCGACACAGAGTTTACAGCACACCATGGGTCCCTTCTACAAAACTGTGGTTCACAGACAAAGGAGTGAAGATTTTGCAGAGGGACACCGGCCTTGCACGTCTTCCATTCTAGAAGATGCATGCTTAAATGAAGATGAAAAAAGATGAATAAAGGTTTTGTGAAATAACTACTGAGTCCGGTGCCATCTCTGGATGCTCAAGGAATAAAAAAGAACCAGGGTGAAACTGATTTCGTAACAATATGTTTGAGTATTGTCTGTCATCAGAAAAAGTAAACAGTTTGAAGACATTACATCAGGTCCTGGATAACTGCGGTGGGCATTTTTATATTCACTAGATTTAATGAACCAAGCAATTAACAGAAAATTAGAAAAATCATTACCTGCTGGCTGCAGACCTGGAACAGACGTGTTAATATCACATATGGGATAGAACAATGGAAATTAATTACTTCCTGGAAGTCCTAAATGAACTTTTATTTTTTTGGAAATGATTGCTGCATTGCATTGTGTGGGCTGAAACATTCAACTCTGCACTGCACTCAAAGGTTTTTTTCTTTCCCCCCCCAGACGACTCTCCAAAATTATATTCAGCTTTTAAAAATGTGATAATTGATACCTGATTATTTAAAATCCTTTTTGAAAGAGGAAAAAAACATTGGGACATTTTACTGAATTTGACTGAGAACATTTGTGCTGAGGTACTGTGTCTTCATGGCAGATGGAGATAACGCAGGTATACCCCACCCAACATAGCACCAGGGGCCGAGGTCGAGCCCTCAGCTTCCCACTGCTGCCAGGGATAGAGTCTGTGGACAGCTGCCTGCTGCCACCTGCACCGAAGAAGAGAACACGGATTGACTACAGCACAGGTGAGGGGAAACGTCTCTGTGTGTGCTCACATTTGACTGCTATGCAAATTATTGCCCTGTAATGTGTGTGTGTGTGTGTGTGTGTGTGTGTGTACACACTAACGTGCTCTTGCGTACAGATCAGTTAGAGCATTTAGAGGCCCTGTTCCAAGAGGATCACTATCCGGACGTGAAAAAAAGAAAAGTGATTGCTGCTTCAGTCGGCGTCACACCTCAGAGAATTATGGTTAGACTCTTACTCTGTTCATCTTCTGTGAAATTTTACTGAAGGCTTATTTTGTGATGTTTTCCTTATGAAGATCTACTACTGGCATTTTTTTCTTTGTGTTCCTGAAAATCCCATCTCATCCTCTGTAAAGCAGTTTCTACCTTTTTTGTTGGCCTCCTCAGTCTTTTATTTGTTTCCCCCTGAATGTTTCTGGGTCCCAGGTCTGGTTTCAGAACCGAAGGGCGAAGTGGAGGAAAGTACGTGGTGTTACAGCAAAGGTGGAACACGGACAGAGTAGAGCTGAATACAGTCCACATCACCAAATCAATCCCACTTTGCCCACACTGGCTCACAACAGGTATTTCTGTTTCTTTCCTGTGTGTCTGTGTAGGTTTGCAGTCATCCAGGTCATGGTAGTCTAGAGAGACTAAAAAAAATAAGGTAGATGGACATATTTAGGTTTGAAGGCTGTACACTTAAAGAATAAAGGTCACTCTTTTGAGGATGCCAGTGCTCACATTTTGGACTAAGAAGACAAGATGGTTTGAGAGAGATGTAAAGGAGGTCATTTGATCTTGCAAAGGGTTCTTTGGTTAAAAGGGAGTTTTTTCCTTCTTGCTGTTTCTTGCTCCTAGGGTGTTGTTTGATTGCTTTCTCTGCATTATTGTAGGGCCTTTACCTTACAATGCAAAGTGCCTCGAGGCAACTGCTGTGATTTGGCACTATATAAATAATCCAGAATTAAATCCACATCCACTGTGACAATGGATGTCGAGACAATGGTGTACCTGCTGCTCTGTGTGTGGCTTTTTTGCGTGTGTGTGTGTGTGTGGGGGGGATTTCCCTCGTTCTTGGCTTTCAGAAATGGTAGTTTTGATTCTTGTGATTAAGTCGCTCTCATGACTGAGTTACGTCTGTTGAAATCACATTTTTGGATAGGCTCAGATCACTTCGAACCGGAGCCGAGTAGGTACTGAAAGTGTTATTGCAGTGTCTTTACTCAGTGTAGTCAGGTACCTTAGTGCTGATTCAAACCCTGCCTCAACTGAGCTATTAAGGTCACATGATGAGGTTGGGCAAGCCCTCACAGTGACTTTACCCATAACCCCTGGTGATGGTAATAACCCACTGTCTTTTTTTTTCTTTTTTTTTCTCACACCTTGGCTCATGTGAAGAAGCTCTGGGTTAATAGTGGGTCAATGACCCTCAGGACCACTTCCAAAGGGGACAGCCCCCCCACTAGGCGTTAAATACCTGGGACTCTTTTGTTTTTTAGAACTGATGAAGCCTCTTGGATGAGAGGTGAATTATCTTCACAAATGAACAGAATCCCCCCCACCTCTCTAGATTTTTATCTCTGTACTTTGATTTGATTCATGCTTAAGTGCATTTTTGTTCTTTGTCTTTGTTTTAGTAAGGGAGCCGCTTCTTTGTCTCGTTATTATGCTCTCAAGCTACCCCAGCTTGCCCCTGTGCCACCTTCATTCCCCACCATAACCACTCAGAGCCCACCCTCCCACAGCAGCCTGTTGGCCAGCCTCAGCACCCCAGGTGTGAAAATCCACACATGCACATTTTACCAGTGTTGGGCAAGTTACTTTGAAAAAGTAATTCAATTATAGTTACTAGTTACTACTTCAAAAAAGTAACTGAGTTAGTAACTGAGTTACAATATCCATCCATCCATCCATTCGCTTCCGCTTATCCTTTCCAGGGTCGCGGGGGGCGCTGGAGCCTATCCCAGCTGTCATAGGGCGAGAGGCGGGGTACACCCTGGACAGGTCGCCAGTCTGTCGCAGGGCCAAGAGTTACAATATTCTAAAAGTAATTAATTACTTGGAAAAGTAACTATTGCGTTACTTAAAAAAAAAGAAAAAAAAAGAAAAAGAACGTTTAACCCCCTGGGGTCCAGGGTATAATTGGCCATTTTTTTACTACTCTTGATTTTCCCTCCACATTTTACCTTTAAAAACTATTTGCTTTGCCTTGTTTGGTGTCATTCTTTTTAGCACAACCTCGCATGCCTGAATTTACAGTTATGTTCTCATTTTGTCATACTGTATAACCAGAATTGATCTAAAATCAGACAAAAACCATAAAATCAGAGTAGAAAAAGTTATATTTTTACTGTAACAACCACAAACATCTTTAATGAATCATATTTCATAACTTCAAATGCAAATATTAATTGTAAATTTTAAAATCCTATGCACAAGTTTTGCAAACAACAAATTTATTTGCATCCATTTACCTTGATTTTTTTAAATAACCATTTCAAACTATTTACAGAACAATCAGCTGTTCTTCAATAAGATGCCACACAAATTATTTGTGCCACTCCAAAAAAATATTTTGTGTCCACTACAAAGGAGAACATCACAGCCTGATACCTGCAGGTCTGACAGCAGCAGGTGTATCACTGCTGTTTCTACCTGGAGACAGCAGTCGCCTCATTGTTCTAACACACAACACAAAACTATCCACAACACTACACACTAACTACACAAGACAACACATTAACTACACACTCCAAACACGCTAAACGTCACAAATCTCACATCTCAAAACTCACTCTCTCTCTTTTTCTGCTCTCTCTCTCTCTCTCTCTCTCTCTCTCTCTCTCCTAAAACTTCCCCTGTTTTGTTTTGTTTTTTTGCTCATAAGCAGAGAGTGCTTGCTAGCGCTAATGTGGCGAAACTATTGAGGAAAAAACGCCGCGTATATCTTGTTTATCACGACTCTGGTTTTACGTGGCCTATCAACACAATTTAAAAACTGGTATATATCACCTTGTTGCTTTGTCTTTAAGTGGTCACGTGATTGACTTACCACGACTACTTTATTCTTCCTCAGTCAAACAGCAGCACTCGATTGTTTTGCCCCCTGAGCTCCAGGTGTTGTGCTAGACAGCGATCATGATTGCCGTCCGCGGGAGCGCGCAGCTGCTTAAAACTGTAGCGTCCAGATTACTTACAGCTACTTCCGTGCAGCTGATATAAGATGCGGTAAGCTGAACACAGCTTCAACCGTCTGTTTGTTGAAAAATAGTAACGGACCGCGTTTCCTTGTTAGTAACTGTAACGGCGTTGTAACGATAGGAATAGTAATTAGTTACTGAAAAAAGTAACGCCGTTAGTAACGCCGTTACTAGTAACGCCGTTATTCCCATCACTGCATTTTACGACACCCTGCTTTTAATGCATTAGCTTGATGAGCATTCAGTCTGTCTGTGAGGAATTCGGTTTATCTTATTAAAATAAACGACTCAACCCAAGTTCAAAATGGCATACAAAGGTGTTAAAGATCGCATCACCCTTCAGCTGAGCTATGATGTTAGTAAGCTCTGTGCCCTGTTGTTTTGCACATTATTACACATTTGCCTAATAAGCGGGAAAAGACATCCAGTGCAAAAATAAATATAAATAATTATTAAAAAGAATCTGCCAAATCAAACATGCATGCTTTCCCACTGTGGCGAGCCCTTGTGTATACGTGAACAGCTGAAAGTAGCATTGGAAAGAAAATAGGTCCTACATAAAACTGCTCATAACGAGGTTTTTGAATTTTTGCTTTGTCTGTTTAATCAAACAAAACTAAAGCTGTTAAGTTTTTTTGTCTTCTTAGAGCCCTGCAATGTGAAGGCCATCTCGTTCCATTGATGAAAATGGAAACCTCACAACAAAACAATCTAGATGGTTAAATAAGTCTAAAGGTCAGAGGAAAATATGTAAACTTGGATTTGGGATTAAGTTTCCCTTCAACCTGAATTATCATTCCTTTGTGAGGCCCTGATGAATGATTACAATCAGAATACTTTATTAATCCCAAAGGAAATGATCTCAAACCGGACCAGCTTAAATTCTTTGATATCTGGATGATCAAGCCGCGATGCAGTCTCCCCACCTCCATCATTCCTTGGAATTGTTTGCCATTTTTTGCCATAAACGATTCCCTTATCGATTCCAGTCGCCCCAAAAGACGTCACCACGTTGCGGAGCGTCATTTACCTGGCAGGGCGCCTAAGCGGCTCAAACGCTCAAAAGTTTGGTTATACTTTACGAGAACGGATGACAACAGGGCAACTTGCAATACTTGCAAAGTAGATATTTCATTTAAGGGAGGAAACACTACGAATATGCAAAAGCATTTGCTCACAAAACACGCCATAACCTTAAATGAATGTCGTGTTTTTAATTCCGCTCCGGACTCGTGAATCTCAACCCAGCAGCAGCGGTAACGTTTGCACGTCCTCTCCCGTTAATGCGGCAGATAAATAATAATAAATATAATTACTCTATAATAAATCATTACTGTGCGTTGCATTTAGGTGACCATGATAAGAGACACAGACAGAGTCTGGCTGGCTCAGATGCTGGCAGTTCTCGCTGCAGTCTACCGGTAGCGTCTCCTTTCAGGCCAGGATAGACGAAAGTCACCGAGCAGTGACTAAGTTTGTGGTCAAAGGCTTGCACCCATTTGCCACAGCAGATGCCCCCGATTTTCGGTGAATGTCTTTAATTGTAGGCAGGGACATTACTGGATATTCTTGTGTAATTGCTACAGAATAATTTATGTTATACTTTGTTAATGCTACAGAAGAACATTTATTTTACCTTTACAATTTTTTTTCCTGGGGACCCTGTGACACCCCATTGAATAGGCGTAGGCTGTGGATCTCTTAAGGTCTCACGGTTGGGTTTGTAAGGCCATGTTACTCCTAAATTTCTATCTTGTTCAAAGAGAAGATATAAAACAAATTTCTAAGCTAATCGACCTTAGTGTTCTCTTTTTAAAAAAATAAGAATCGATAAGAGAATCGATAAAGAATCGAATCGTTAAACAGAATCAAAAATGGAATCGGAATCGTGAAAATCTTATCAATACCCATCCCTAACCATCATTGAACAAGGATTCAGTTGTTCAATAATTATTTTTAATCTTGTATTATACATTGCTCTCATCACTGTCATATCATCAGCTTTAGTCACCATTCAGTGGTGCAAATTAGAAAGATCAGAAGCTTTGTAGTTGGATGTATAAATTACATGGTGATTTAATAAGGAAATGTATAGGTCAGCATCAGTGTTGGGACTAACGCGTTATTAAGTAACGCGTTACAGTAACTACGTTATTATTGTGGTAACGAGCACGGTAACTAGTTATTATGCCAAAACCAGGAACGCGTTACTCGTTACTGGGATTTAGATAGGCTCGTTACTCGTTACTTCGTGTGGTGGATATCGCGGAGCTTCCACAGATTCAATAACATTAGCAAGTGGTGGAAGCCAGCAGGTGGATGAAGGAAAAGGGAGGCAAGAGGAGAGACCCGAAGCGGCCGCCGGTCCGAGTGTCAGGTGAACTGAACTTCAGGTAAGAAGTTATGACCTGCAGTCTATCTGGGTCAGATATAAACCAAGTTTAGGTGGAGTTTATTTTCGGTATGCTGACATTTTCGTACTGCGTGCTAGCTAGCATGACGGAGTTTCTATACAGCTGGGTGGGTGCTATGTTACTAATGTTGAACTCTAATAATTAACCGTATGAACAAAATAGAGTTGCCAACCGTCCCGTAAAAACGCGTTTCGTACTGAGGTGAAAAGGAACACAGTTTGTCCCGGACTTCAGCTACAATGAAAAAGACACAAAGCTGAAGCTGCACAGCTGCCTCTTCTTCTCTCATTCTCTCCTCTCCCGTTTCTACTTCAATCACGAAACTGATCAATGATCAGCTGATCGGCTTTTCTCTCTTGTTTATTTATCGCCCACTTTGCGCCAGAAAGAGGAAACCAGCGGAGGTCGCGTTAAACAACAGCAGCACGTTTAAGCTTGATCAGCTGTTGTTAGAATTTATTTAATATTAATTTCTAGTATCAGCTGATGTTTGCTGGAGCCACAGCTGTAAAACTGCTGGTCATGATATCAGTTTGGTTATCTGGTGAGAGGGAAACATGCAGATGAAACCAGGAGATGTCCTTACTGAATCATCAGAGCTGAACAGGTGATGGAGAAACAGGTTTACCTTTTAGGTGACATGGATGAGTTGAAGGGAAGTTATGAACTGTTTCTGAGAGACAAATAACACCAGGATCCTTTTCTAAGTAGCTGACAGCTGGTAACTGTGCAGGGGTGGATCTAGCAAAGTGTTGCCAGGGGCCAGGTAGGGCATTAACAGGGAAAGGGGGGGACAAGGAAATACTTTTCTTTATTATTCTCATTTAAAATGTCTCGCTTTAAAAAAATAATAATTATCTGAGTCTTACAACAAACAATTGATAGATTGATACATATATACCATCAGAACAGTGTACATCACTGTCACAACAGCGTTTATTTTCATTCAAAGGCTTTATGATTTTTCCTATAATGGCGGGCCGGTCTCTAGTCAAAATGCCCGGGACGATTGTTTTGTCCCAGTCCAGCTCTGTATGCAGCTCATCTGCAGTCTGGTGTTACCTACATCTTCCTATTCAGAAGGCAGAATTTCCAAGTTCTGAGTACAATCAAAAGCACCACGACTGCAGTTTTTGTGTTGGATGTAAAAAGCAGGCTAGAATCATGGCGGCGGTCAACGACGGTCCAGGCGTGGGATTTCTCTCGTGGAAATGTGCACATTATTTTTCCTTTCTGTTGGTAGGTGGCACAGTGCACTTGTGGCATGTAAGCAAGATAGAAGACTGACAAGACTGATTATCTTGTTAATAATTTTACCTCCTCACTACGTACGACTCTGGATACTGTAGCTCCTGTGAAAACTAAGGCCTCAAATCCAAAGTCCCTGACTCCGTGGTATAATTCTCAAACACGTAGCCTAAAGCAGATAACTCGTAAGCTGGAGAGGAAATGGCGTGTCACAAATTTAGAGGATCATCATTTAGCCTGGAGAAATAGTTTGCTGCTTTATAAGAAAGCCCTCCGCAAAGCCAGAACATCTTACTATTCGTCACTGATTGAAGAAAATAAGAACAACCCCAGGTTTCTCTTCAGCACTGTAGCCAGGCTGACAAAAAGTCAGAGCTCTACTGAGCCAACCATCCCTTTAACGTTAACTAGTAATGACTTCATGAACTTCTTCACAAATAAAATTTTATCATTAGAGAAAAAATTACCAATAATCATCCCACAGATGTAATATTATCTACAGCTACTCTTAGTACCATCGATGTTAAGTTAGACTCTTTTTCTCCAATTGATCTTTCTGAGTTAACTTCAATAATTAATTCCTCCAAACCATCAACGTGTCTTTTAGACCCCATTCCTACAAAACTGCTCAAAGAAGTCCTGCCATTAATTAATTCTTCGATCTTAAATATGATCAACCTATCTCTAATAATCGGCTATGTACCACAGGCCTTCAAGCTGGCTGTAGTTAAACCTTTACTTAAAAAGCCATCTCTAGACCCAGCTGTCTTAGCTAATTATAGGCCAATCTCCAACCTTCCTTTCATATCAAAAATCCTTGAAAGAGTAGTTGTCAAACAGCTAACAGATCATCTGCAGAGGAATGGCTTATTTGAAGAGTTTCAGTCAGGTTTCAGAGCTCATCACAGCACAGAAACAGCTTTAGTGAAGGTTACAAATGATCTTCTTATGGCCTCTGACAGTGGACTCATCTCTGTGCTTGTCCTGCTAGACCTTAGTGCTGCGTTCGATACTGTTGACCATAATATCCTATTAGAGCGATTAGAACATGCTGTAGGTATTACAGGTACTGCACTGCAGTGGTTTGTATCATATCTATCTAATAGACTCCAGTTTGTACATGTAAATGGAGAGTCCTCTTCAGACACTAAGGTCAATTATGGTGTTCCACAGGGTTCAGTGCTAGGACCAATTCTATTTACATTATACATGCTTCCCCTAGGCAACATCATTAGAAGACATAGCATAAATTTTCACTGCTATGCAGATGACACGCAGCTCTATCTATCCATGAAGCCAGGTAACACACACCAATTAGTTAAACTGCAGGAATGTCTTAAAGACATAAAGACCTGGATGGCCGCTAACTTTCTGCTTCTTAATTCAGATAAAACTGAGGTTATTGTACTCGGCCCTGAAAATCTTAGAAATATGGTATCTAAGCAGATTCTTACTCTGGATGGCATTACCTTGGCCTCCAGTAACACTGTGAGAAACCTTGGAGTCATTTTGACCAGGACATGTCCTTCAATGCACATATTAAACAAATATGTAAGACTGCTTTCTTCCATTTGCGCAACATCTCTAAAATTAGAAATATCCTGTCTCAGAGTGATGCTGAAAAACTAGTTCATGCATTTATTACTTCCAGGCTGGACTACTGTAATTCACTATTATCAGGAAGTCCTAAAAACTCGCTGAGAAGCCTTCAGCTAATCCAAAATGCTGCAGCAAGAGTACTGACAGGACTAGAAAGAGAGAGCATATTTCTCCTGTTTTGGCTTCCCTTCATTGGCTTCCTGTTAAATCCAGAATTGATTTCAAAATCCTGCTCCTCACATACAAGGTCTTAAATAATCAGGCCCCATCTTATCTTAATGACCTTGTAGTACCATATCACCCTATTAGAGCACTTCGCTCTTGCACTGCAGGCCTACTTGTTGTTCCTAGAGTATTTAAAAGTAGAATGGGAGGCAGAGCCTTCAGTTTTCAGGCCCCTCTTCTGTGGAACCAACTTCCAGTTTGGATTCGGGAGACAGACACTATCTCTACTTTCAAGATTAGGCTTAAAACTTTCCTTTTTGCTAAAGCATATAGTTAGGGCTGGACCAGGTGACCCTGAATCCTCCCTTAGTTATGCTGCAATAGACGTAGGCTGCGGGATTCCCATGATGCATTGAGTTTTTCCCTTCCAGTCACCTTTCTCACTCACTATGTGCTAATAGACCTCTCTGCATCGAATCATATCTGTTATTAATCTCTGTCTCTCTTCCACAGCATGTCTTTCATCCTGTTTTCCTTCTTTCACCCCAACCGGTCGCAGCAGATGGCCGCCCCTCCCTGAGCCTGGTTCTGCCGGAGGTTTCTTCCTGTTAAAAGGGAGTTTTTCCTTCCCACTGTCGCCAAAGTGCTTGCTCATAGGGGGTCATATGATTGTTGGGTTTTTCTCTGTATTTATTATTGTGCTATCTACTGTACAATATAAAGCGCCTTGAGGCGACTTTTGTTGTGATTTGGCGCTTATAAATAAAATTGAATTGAATAAAATTGAATTGAATTGAATTGAATCTTGCTGGGTATCCAGTTACGGAAGCAACACATTAACAAGAGAATTCTGAGTAAAACCAAAGTTACTTTCCCTAGTAACTAGTTACTTTGAAAGTAACGAGTAACTTGAAGTAACTGAGTTACTTTTTAGAGAAGTAACTAGTAATGTAACTAAGTTACTAATTTAAAGTAACTTACCCAACACTGGTCAGCATTAATTAATAAGACAAAAGGGAGTCATGTTGAGGGCACAGGAAAACATTAGAATTAAATGGTATGCAGATGCTCTTGGCATATTTGAGGTGAAGGTGAAGTGTTTGAGGTTTCAATTACTGCCACTGAAGCTGAATTTTCAGTCTGTTTGGATCTGCATGTGTTTTCCATCCAGCTGGGATTACAGCGTACCAGTCTTACCCATGGGGCAACATGTGCAGTCAGCCAGCCATGCACCAGCGTACTCAGTGCCCTCCTGCTTACCCTGGCAGCTTGGGACCTGGTCGAGAGCACCAGCCTACCTCTTCCACCATCTTCCCTCTTCCTTCGTTCTTCCCTGGGGAGGACCAGGAGTCGTTGCATGCAAATTCCCAGGATCCTTCACTCAACCAGACTTTCACAAGCAGCACCACCAGCACTACCACCGTCCTGCCACCTGTGTCAACGCTCCTGCCCTCTTGCCTCAGGGTGGAGGATACTCCAGCCAGCGAGTCATTGCTAATGCCCTCGCAGGTAACGCAGCCTCTCCATAAAGCCCTGCAGTGCCCTCTTGTGTCAAATTGATTATGACAGTCCTAGAGAGATCCACAGCCACTTCCACTGCGACTTTTCTCCCATACATTTTTGAATTTAAGTGTGTGTGAGCATGTGTGCATGTGTTTCAACTGTCTATGTAAATATAATGTGTGTGAATTTCTAAATTTCCTGTTTTATTACTATTAGGATGTTCTCAGCCGAAATGTGAAAGCCACCAGGCTGGAGTTTGCTGGCTACAATAAATGCTCATTGCGCGGTTAATCATTTATTTATTTGCATTTAACTTCCTTTTATAATATAAAACAACAATTGAAGAATATTTTAGTTTTGTCTTTGATGTCCCTTTTAAAGACAGTTTGTTTTTGCTCAAATTGTAGCTTATTTCAGGTACCTCAGAAAGATATCTTGGTACCAGTTTAGAAATCAGAACGAGATGTGAAGAAACACTACACTGAAAAATAACATCACTGACTCTGTATTTTTTTTTTTTTTTTTTTAAATTGGCTAAAGAATTAATCAGGGACATTCAAGTCTGGGCTTTAGTCACATGTTCCAGGGGAAGTCAGGTGACCGAAAGGAGATCACAGGTACGCGATTTGGGGATGCTCAGACGCCACTATTTATACTAGCGCCCCCTAATGTGCCAGACTGAAAGTAGGTTGAACCAAGACATAATATTCAGCCTGCCACATACAGATGAATTAGTTATATATCAACTCACATACAATTACACCATGTAAGGTAAAATCATAAAGAAAACAACTCATTTTCTCTGTATAATTACTTAGTACTCAGAACTTCTAGGCTTAGTGTTGACTAATGAAAGAAAGTTGATATAATCAATTAACAAGGTAAAGGAATCTGATGCAAGTAATTAATTGTCAGATTATTATGAAGTGGAGACTCTTAAGTGTTGTTGGTGTGCATGTGGCTTAATTCACACCTAATTAAAACACAAAAGTTAAAATCTTGAGGAACATACATGTCTTTTGGTAGATTTAACTGAATAACCATACAAAGATCCCCCTTGCTTTATATTGAGAAGACACCGATTGTGAGCATCTTTGGTATATGGAATGGTCACATGCCCTAAATATGTCTTTACTGTTTCCCTTTTGTGTTACAGACAGAAGAAATGGATGTCACAGTTCCTACAGATGACCAGGACATCCAACTCCCTCATCTGGACAGAAGTAAAAGTGTTTCTGCTTTTATCATTTCAATTTTGGCTTAGAACAATAAAAAAGAAAAAAGACAAAAAAAGCTTAAAGCTGAGTCACAAAAAATGTTCAAGACACCCTTGAAGTAAAACAAAGTTCTTTATCTTTTAGCTAAATAAGGCTTTGCTTTTAAGAAAATTAAAGCATTTGTTAATGTCTGTGTTCTAAATGTCAAATAAAAAAGGTATTTCAGATCTGTGGACTTGTGTTTCTGAAGATTAAATAGCAATGCATTAAAAAAAACGGATTTTATTTTTTTAATTTTAGTCTTTTTATTCATAATTTTTGGTATCTGGAGCAGGTAACTAGTACTTTAAGAAATATGGCCTTCTGTGCAAGCATTGGGTCAAAAATAAATCTTCGTATTAAGATATAATACAATACAATTTTATTATATAGCACATTTAAAAAACCACAGGTATGCCAAAGTGCTTCACAGAACGAGTTAAGAGGAATAATAAATACGAATACAAAACACAAAATACAAAATACAAATAAATATGCTAACAGGCGGGTGACATAACTAACCAATAATATAGTAGGCACAACCCGAAAGGCTGAAGGTTCAAACATTCTAAACATTAATAAAGCGAAAAGATAAGTTACAGTACACTAAAAATGTGGGCTCTAAGAGGCGGGGAAAGCAAGGCTAAACAAATAAGTTTTTAATCGAGATTTAAAAGATTGAATTGAATCAGAAGCCCGAATAGCTAGAGGAGGTTATTCCTGAGGTAGGGTGCAACAGCTGCGAATGCGCAGTCACCTCTGGTCTTGAGCCAAGATCTAGGTCGCACCAGGAGCATTTGGCCTCCTGATCTGGCCTAAAGGTCAGAGGAAAATATGTAAACTTGGATTTGGGATTAAGTTTCCCTTCAACCTGAATTATCATTCCTTTGTGAGGCCCTGATGAATGATTACAATCAGAATACTTTATTAATCCCAAAGGAAATGATCTCAAACCGGACCAGCTTAAATTCTTTGATATCTGGATGATCAAGCCGCGATGCAGTCTCCCCACCTCCATCATGGCTGAAAAGTTTCGTTACATTTGCTTAGAACCCTCTGTTAACATTAGTTATTTTAAAAGTAAAATAACTAAGCCACTGGAAGAGAGGAGGACAAAGCTTGTCCACCAAAACTCCTTCAGTTGTTGGGTCGGTTATGTAAAGTAGCTGCAAATTTGACCTCAATAAATTTGTGGCTTTCATGGCATTACAAACATTGGTTTTTAACGGATTTTCCTACATATGAGGAAGTGTTTACAGAAGAATGAATCTTTGTTCAGCTCAGCGAACCTTCACACTGCAGGTTGAGAAAGTAAAATTACATAGAACCAAACTACAGTATCCCTGTCTAATCTTGCTTTCTAATTGCTTGGTTTTTATCTGTTAGGTGAAAGCAGAGTGATGGATACAGGCCAGCACCAGCTTTCATCTCAGGAGGTTTGGTGGAGTATCCCCCCCGTCCCATGCAGAGCCCTCCCCCTCTGCAGCTAGCCAGCCTTCCTCTTTTCACCAAACCTTTAACTCTGCAAACCCCACTCCCCCTCTCCTCAACACACCAGCCCACACCCCACCCCTCTTCCTGGATGCTCTGGAGGTGGCTCTACCTTGCCACCATGAGACCCAGTCTCTGCCGACTGAACCAGGTCAGCTCTACTCGCAGCAACTGTGACATGAATACTAGAGGATGCTTCAAATATGGATGAGTAGAGAGCTGACAGCAGGACAGAGTAGCAGAGAGGGATCTGTGAAATACTGATGTAGTCATGGCTCACACATCGTCTTAGTGCAGGGAGTCAGTTTTAGCTAAAATATGCTGTGAGAGATTGCACTTAGTCACTTTGTTCTTATACAATTATGGTTGTATGACTATAGATGTGTAACAGCACTAAACTTCTACTTTGTGCAAAATATGTTTATTTTTTATACGGTGGCAGTATCTATCCATGTTCAGCCACGCAGATGCACTGCATAGAATAGTGCACAAACCTCACATAAATAATGTGAGACCTGAGATAAACTCTGATTGTGTCTGTCTGGCTCGATATCACTAGAATATCATAAGAACAACAAAACCTACAGATGGAGCAATAATCAAAGATGTTTGTTTTTGGACTAATTCTGTTTGCGTGTCCTCAGTTTGCTCTTTGACTTGGACTACCTGACGTCTAGCCAGCAGAGCAACACTTTGTCTTACCAGCTCCAAACCTCCTACCACACCAGCCAGCCTCAGCTCCAACCTCAAGCATCTCTGCCCCACATGACCTACCTCACACACCTCCCTACCTCACCCCCTCCAGAGTCTAATCCTACCTCCTACCTGACTTTTGGCCCTGGAGGAAACTCGACAGGAGTGGTGACCGATTCCACCACGGGTCATGCCTACTTTCAGTCCCAGAGTGCAAGTCAAATCCTACTGCAGTCGTCTGGTCACCACGGTGAGTCACTGGGGTAAAATGAGATTGCATTAATTTATGTATTGGAAAAAATATGAAATTTTACTTTTTTTAAATTTTAAAATTTTACAAATGGAAAGTAAAATCTATACACCCTACATCAGTGTAAACTAACCGAGAAGTCAAAAGAAAGTTTTACTTGGTGCTTTCTATGTAAACAGATGTTTGCACCATCATTATGGATGGGTATCGAAACCCGGTTCTTGTTGAGAACCGGTTCCCACTGTTTCAATTCCTTGGAATTGTTTGCCATTTTTTGCCATAAACGATTCCCTTATCGATTCCAGTCGCCCCAAAAGACGTCACCACGTTGCGGAGCGTCATTTACCTGGCAGGCGCCTAAGCGGCTCAAACGCTCAAAAGTTTGGTTATACTTTACGAGAACGGATGACAACAGGGCAACTTGCAATACTTGCAAAGTAGATATTTCATTTAAGGGAGGAAACACTACGAATATGCAAAAGCATTTGCTCACAAAAACGCCATAACCTTAAATGAATGTCGTGTTTTTAATTCCGCTCCGGACTCGTGAATCTCAACCCAGCAGCAGCGGTAACGTTTGCACGTCCTCTCCCGTTAATGCGGCAGATAAATAATAATAAATAATTACTCTATAATAAATCATTACTGTGCGTTGCATTTAGGTGACCATGATAAGAGACACAGACAGAGTCTGGCTGGCTCAGCTGGCAGTTCTCGCTGCAGTCTACCGTAGCGTCTCCTTTCAGGCCAGGATAGACGAAAGTCACCGAGCAGTGACTAAGTTTGTGGTCAAAGGCTTGCACCCATTTGCCACAGCAGATGCCCCGATTTTCGGTAAGTGAATGTCTTTAATTGTAGGCAGGACATTACTGGATATTCTTGTGTAATTGCTACAGAATAATTTATGTTATACTTTGTTAATGCTACAGAAGAATATTTATTTTACCTTTACAATTTTTTTCCTGGGACCCTGTGACACCCATTGAATAGGCGTAGGCTGTGGATCTCTTAAGGTCTCACGGTTGGTTTGTAAGGCCATGTTACTCCTAAATTTCTATCTTGTTCAAAGAAAGATATAAAACAAATTTCAAGCTAATCGACCTTAGTGTTCTCTTTTTAAAAAATAAGAATCGATAAGAGAATCGATAAAGAATCGAATCGTTAAACAGAATCAAAATGAATCGGAATCGTGAAAATCTTATCAATACCATCCCTAACCATCATTGAACAAGGATTCAGTTGTTCAATAATTATTTTAATCTTGTATTATACATTGCTCTCACTGTCATATCATCAGCTTAGTCACCATTCAGTGGTGCAAATTAGAAAGATCAGAAGCTTTGTAGTTGGATGTATAAATTACATGGTGATTTAATAAGGAATGTATAGGTCAGCATTGATTAATAAGACAAAAGGGAGTCATGTTGAGGGCACAGGAAAACATTAGAATTAAATGGATGCAGATGCTCTTGGCATATTTGAGGTGAAGGTGAAGTGTTTGAGGTTTCAATTACTGCCACTGAAGCTGAATTTTCAGTCTGTTTGGATCTGCATGTTTTCCATCCAGCTGGATTACAGCTACCAGTCTTACCATGGGGCAACATGTGCAGTCAGCCAGCCATGCACCAGCGTCTCAGTGCCCTCCTGCTTACCCTG
>NW_020327694.1:0-21726 GCF_001858045.2 Oreochromis niloticus | reverse complement strand
CACCTCCTCTATCTGCTGGAGGTACATACGTGCAGGGCCCTGTCCTTCCATGATGGTTCCTCCTCTTCCTCCTCTTTCTTGGGTATCTGAAAGAGGAGGAATGCATTCGTGGATGTTCATTGCCTCATCCTGGACTGTGGTGCTGACACTAACTAGTCCCTGGCCAACTTCCTTCCGCTCAGCATACAGCCTCAGGATGCTGGACTTGGGGTGTGTTAAATCCAATTCGTTGATCTTTGGGCTGAAGGAAGAACAACACTCGGTGTATAAATGCTCAATCAACAATCTCTTTATTCCATATTGCATACAAACACAATGAGCATTAACGTCTAGACGGAGATTGGACAGGAGGGTGTCCGCCAGATCTCGAAGTGTCTGACTGTTTCTCACATTCTTATAGCTTTGGCCCCCTCTACACTAAGCATTCACGATCTTTCTCTCTTACGGCGCCTAAGTGACGGCCTTGGCTTCCTGTTTTATCTCCTCCTGATGAGATGGGGCAGAAAACCTCTACAGTATGTTCTGTTCTCTTTGTAATCAGAAAAGAAAGGCCATGATTCTACACAAACAGCATTTCTTATAACTCAGCAGTATAATGCATCATAAACAATGTAATTCATTCACAATAAATCAGCAGTCTAATGTAATACAAATCAGTCTAATAAATATAGTAGTTATCACCTTCTTCTAAGTCAGGAGAATAATGCAACCTAAAACTACAGGGTGGGCCATTTATATGGATACACCGTAATAACATGGGAATGGTTGGTGATATTAAAGTCCTGTTTGTGGCACGTTAGTATATGTGGGGGCAAACTCCTCAAGATGGGTGGTGACCATGGTGGCCATTTAGAAGTTGGCCATCTTGGATACAACTTTTGTTTTTCAATAGGAAGAGGGCCATGTTACACATCAAACTTATTGGTGATGTCACAAGAAAAACAATGGTGTGCTTGGTTTCAACGTAACTTTATTCTTTCATGAGTTATTTACAAGTTTCTCTTTGTTCACAGCCATTGACACGTCGAAGAGGTTAACATGTGAAATTGTGTTGATATCTGGTGAACGCAGTAACCGGGTCATTGCAGCAGATTTCAATGCAAGACACCCTACGAGACCACCACCACCAGATTTCAATGCAAGACACCACCTCACCCATTTCATACAATTCATATGGACTTCATTGAATTGAATTAGTGTGAGGGTTCAAAAGACGCTCTAGTAGTGAGCCACTAGATAAATCAATCTGTGAAACCACTTTGGCAGATTGGATAACTCAATTGTTGACAAACAGAGAAGTTGTTTTGAACAATAAACTGCCGCAAGACTCTTCTTCTATTTCCTGCAGGTTGAAGCCAGGTGATTGGATCCTTGTCCGAGTACTCCAAAGAAAAAATTGGAGCTCGCCACGGTGGGAGGGTCCATACCAAGTGCTTCTGACCACTCCAACTGCCTGCAAAATAGCGGAGAGACCCTCCTGGATACATCAGAGCCACTGCAAAAAGGTTGAGGTCCCAGAGGATTCCACTTCCTTCACAGAAATCAACTAGTAAGGGAAAGTTTCACCCTCGCTTGGTTGCTTCAGTGGTGAAGGTGAAGTGCTGATTGAGCATTGCTCGCACTTCCACTCCAGCCATTGGCCAACTTAGGGTAATCAAGCAGTAGGGTGTGACGACCTGTACGCGCCATGGGAAGGTGGCCTCTTGGTCTTGACTTGATGCTCACCCTTACAGGCCCCAGCTGATGCCGACAACAGCTGAACACGAGGCAGACAGAAGATCGACGCGACAACCCATCTACCTTTTACACTCTTCACGTCAACCTTCTAGGAGGTTACAACACAAGAAATCACATTGAGACGTTGGCTTGATAAAGGAGCATGTGATCAACTTTCTGGATCAACTTCAATGCGACAAACCCCAGGGAAGAACCACTCCATGTGCTATAAACAAACAAAGGTAACAGGCCGCTTGGAAACACCACTAACTGCAACCGGACCGCTGGAGGAGGAGAAGGTCTCATGTCCTGAGCCTGCGACTCAGTTTTGTGTTCCTTATGCTTTTGTCCATTCCGGATGTATTCTGTTGTGATTGCCAGGTTTCTGTTCTTGCCTGCCTGCTCCCACTTCTCTGTGTTCCCTCCGTCTGTCCATGGTGTCACACTGTCTGCTTGTGATCTGTCTGTTTATTCAGTGTTCTTGTCTGGTTCTGTGTCTGTGGTTTCCTGTTTTATTGTGAAGGTCTCGTCTGCTGTGAGTGTGTTCAGTTCGTTTCCCCCGTCCGTCAGCTCTGATTTCTCCCAGCTGTGTTGCCCCTATCTCTCATCCCCTGATTACTGGTGTGTGGATTTAAGCCCTGTGTGTTCTCCTGCCTGTTGCGGTTCGTCGTGTTACTCCGTGTCAGTCTGCGTTACTCTGTGTCCTCGGTGTCCTGCTCTTCGTTGCCTCTCTCTGCCTCTCATCCCGTTGTCGTATGCTCCAGTCTGTAGTTTATTCTCCCAGTTTAGGTGTCTTCAGTTATTTGTCATGCCCCACTGCTTGTTTGCCACTACACCTTGTAAATAATTCACTAGCATTTTCACCATGCTTGCATCTTGGGTCTCTTCCTCCACACCACACGGCTCGCCTTCACTGCCTACAGTAGGTGCCCCTGTGAACACGACTGGACCATCTAATGGCACGTACTGGGTGCAAGGAATGGCTGGCTATGTGGACAATGGGCATATTTCATACTGCCCCAGGCTGGACAGGACATGTGCTCCCATATTCTGTCAGATCACACTTCAGATGACGCAGTAACACCACTTCAACAGTACGCCGAAAAAGAATCAACGCCTCCTGAAATCAACCACATAACCCAATATGGGAGCGACGTACCAAGAATTCAACTATGACTACCGGACAGAAAGTACTCCATCATTGTTCCCTGGGTGGAACCGGAAAAACATGCTGAGGATCGAACTCTGGACTACCGTTTTGGACTTTCTGAACACTCGTGCAAAATCACGAACAGCAGAACCAGAAATCGATGCATTACGGATCGCAGTATGCAACATCGAGTAGCTCTGGACATGACTAGCAGAAAAAGGGGACTTGCGTCCCTTCAACAACACCTGCTGCACTTACATACCAGACAATGTACACTCATCAAACATGACTGATGCCTGAACGCCTTGAAACAGATCCAGCAGGCCAAATCAGGACTATGTAAGTGATACAGTGACTGGTTTCTTGGCTTACACTGGCTCCTGGTACAGGTGCTTAAAAGACTACTCATTGAGTTGAAACATTTTACTTTTATTGTGTTTTGTAACATGTATCTGCCATGTCTAAAATTCATGATAACCGCAAATTGTTTCCACTGTTGCTGCATACATAGCCGTGACAAATGATGATGATGACCCCGACCTGTTGGAACATGAAGACTTGCGTGATTAATGATGGTGTGACAGAAATGTACAACAAGATGTACATACTGATATCTCACTAAAAGTTATACGTGACAACAGGAGCAAATGTCAATGGAAAATTGTACTTAGTAGTCGTATAAGCTTTAATGATATACAGTAGTTACATGTGATAGAATACTGCATGATGCTTTTATGACTAGACTGTTGTCCACTACAAGACTTTTCTGTTTATAATTCTTCCCACAGCGATAATAGCTGAACAAGCAGTTTCACTCCTACAGGAAGAGAGAGCTGGACACTTTACTGGCTCCCTAACAAGAAGGGGCTCGTCCTTCAGAATCACACACACACACACACACACCACACACACACACACACACACACACACACACGCGCACACACACACCTACATACGCACTAACATTATCTGTCTATGAACAGAGTATTCATTATTGTATTACTTTGTATATAAATAAAGACCAGGGCAGTGGCAGAGCGCGAGTCCCTGAGCCCTCACTCTCGTGCAAGTGCTCTGTGGCTGCCCTTGCTTGCAAGTAAAACTGCAGTGTGTGTGTTTCTACCATCAGACTCTCAGCTGAAGAAGTAGCTTTAGAATAAATCTCTTGACACACATACATCTTGGAAATTAATGGAAAACCAGTTCTCGCAATTCCTGTATACCTCAACATCCGGGATGGAGGAACGTTTTATGGCAATATGGATTCCGTCGATGGAGCCTATGTAATTATTATTTGGGACTTAATGTGGTACTGCCCTTAAATCTAACAACAAAACATGAGGGCATCTAGTTGATTAATAATAATAATAATAATTATTATTGTTATTATTATTATTATAATGTAAGATGTTTTTAAAATATTTTACGTTGTTGTTCTGTTGATCATTTGCAGTACCCAACTTTAAACTCTGTTGACTTAAATGTTAATTGTTGTTTTTAGTCGGTTTGTGTTTCGATTGGAGATGTAAACCAATGTGTCACAGCCACATCAATGCAAACAACAGAAAAGTAATTATCTCCATTTGATCAGCGCGCGCGCGCGCGTGTGTGTGTGTGTGTGTGTGTGTGTGTTCTTGTCTAGCTATCTTTGTGAGGACCGAAATCTGCATTCTACTATACTTGTGAGAACCAGCAGTCACTTGTGAGGATACACAACCCGGTCCTCACATTTTTGAAGGCATTTAAAGCCATTTTTGAGGCTCAAAACGTGGTTTTAGTGTCAGGGTTACAATTAGGTTATGGTTAGGTTTAGGGTAAGGGTTAGGGTTAGGCATTCATTTTAATGGTTAGGGTTAGGGTAAGGGGCTAGGGAAACCATTATGTCAATGAGGGTCCTCACTAAGATAGCTGAACGGGTTGTGTGTGTGTGTGTGTGTGTGTGTGTGGTGTGTGTGTGTGTGTGTGTGTGTGTGTGTGTGTATGAGAGAGAGGCCGAAAAGCTTTAAAATTGTATATTATTCCACGATGGTCTTAGTAAATCAATACAGTTTTGAAATATTTATCCACCACTACTTTATGATGAAAATTAATTTTTTTAGGTTTCAGAAAATCAGAATGGCTACATCTACAATGCCTCACAAGTGAGAAGCATTTTCTGATATTTATTCTGTACACATCTGGATTTGTCAGATGAAACTTCAGCTCTGTTTATGTTTCCAGCTGTGAAGTTTTGGTTTTGTTTTGGTTTTGTTTTTGTTTCTGTTTGGTCATTAGTATGGCATTGCTTGGCATTAGGCTCCATACAGTGAGGGTGGCTGACTGGGGCTACAAGACCACTATTATAAAGTTTGTATCTGTCTTGTGTGAAACTTGTATGAAAAGCATACAAGAGTGAAAACAAATATAAGATACCTTGAAAAATTATATAAATGAAACTTGTATGTTTTGGATACTTCCTAAAACAATATATGAAAGTAATGAGAAAGTGGCCACTTTCATGAGTAAATCATATAGCCTTATATGATTCGCTATATATGAAGCAAGCTAAAGCTGATGCAAGTCTTTTTTGAGTTTTTTCTATTTCTTTTCCATATGGGAATGACAATGGATTGGAAAAACTGTTCTTTTAAACTTTATTACAATCACAGTCTCTTCTGTCTTTCAGGTTGAAACATACTCTGGCTGTTGTGTCTGACGTCCCGTCAGCCAAAAGAGAAAGAAGTACAGTACAATCATCTTTTGCCTAATGTAAAAGAAAATTGAAATAATTATTTTCCATCCTTAAAGAAACTGCATGTGTTCGCCATATGCTGCAGGTCAGGACTCCCCAGCAAATGATGTCTCACAGTTTCCACAGCGTTTCCACTTAAACAACCCGACTGGTGCCATGTTGAGAAAAGCAGAGCTTGAGGACACCATTTACTGAAACCTGGATTCCATCCAGTGCGTTAAGTGCCTTATTGAGTTATTGTCACGGTCTGGCAGGCAGACCGTGGGGAATGATGGAGATAGGACCCAAACTGATCAGAAGCAGGTGTGTGGGAACATAGGCGTGACCAGCAGCCGGCAGGACCACACCCATCAGGCCTGCAGGTGGCTGTCCTTCATCCTCCAGCCACACCCGCAGATACACACACGAACACACACCAGCATGGAACACAAGAGCACAGTGCCGCAAACATACATCCAATAATAATAATAATAATGATAATAATAATAAAGGTCCACACTGTTCACGGACCCCGAGTCCCCGGAACCGGGTCCGTGACAGTTATTGCCCGCTGGCTGTGCCTTTTTAGTGTTCCGAGAGTTTCTGGCCACGGAGGAGGGCTAGCTATTGTTTTTAAGGCACATCTTGACTTAAGCAGCTATCCCCATCGACACGCCACACCAGTTTCGAACTCTGTTTGTGCGAACTGGGCCACTTGCCTTCGCTGTTGTGCATGATTGTTTATTGGCACCCGAAATATAATGAGTTTTTATCCCAAGTTCTCAGAGTTTCTTGCTGACTGTGCTTCCAGGTATGACCAGATCCCTCTGCTTGGGGATTTTAATATACACGTCTGCATCCCGCGGAAGCCCCTGGCCAAGAACTTTCTGGACTTACTGAACTCTTTTAATTTTGTTCAGTCTGTTAAAGGTGCCACTCAAGAATGTGGTCACACACTAGACTGGATTTTATCACGTTTTATTTGTTTGTAATGTACTTGTGGAGGATGTATTCTCTGACCATATTCCTATTTTATGTGACATCGCTCTCTTTAATCGTTAATAGGTACAGCCGTTTAATTGTTAAATGGGCTGTACCTATTCAATGTTATCGTGCTTTAGTCCTATCCTTCTGAGTTGTCCACCTCAGATGGATTACTTTCTTATTTGGATTCTGCTTGTAATCTGTCCTCAATGTTGTTGCTCCTTTAAGATTCAGAGAGTGCAAGCCCAAGGCTAGTCCTTGGCTAACTGATTTTACCCGAGCCGCTAGAAAAGGAAAGGCTGTATGTCTCTCTGGAAGCTCTTATGACTAGTTGGAAAGTTTATCAGAGAGCAGTAAGGCCGCCAAGCACTCCTATTTTTCTCAACTTATTGCTGCCAGCGTGCATAACCTCGTATTTTGTATAACACTATAAGTTCTGTACTTAATACAGAAGGCTATGTTCTTTTGCACTCTTCTGAGGTTATGTGCAATACGTTTCTTAATTTTTTGTGGACAAGGTTGCTAGCTTGAAACCTCCGACTCTATCTATTGCTGACACGGCCATACAAGGTTCTTCCTCAAGTCTGTTTTCTGCTTGTGTTAGACTTGTTAAACTTGTGTTAAATGCTAAACCGTGTGGTTCTCCGAATGATGTTTTTCCTCCCCGCTTTCTCAAAAGGTATTTTCTATCATCGGACCACACATTCTGAACAATATTAATACTAGTCTTTTGTCTGGTCAAGTACCTAAAGAGTTTAAGCATGCAGTTATACATCCCTTACATAAGAAACCAGGCTTAGACAGTTCAGTCATGTCAAATTTTAGACCCATCTATAAGCTTCCTTTTCTGAGTAAGTTCCTGGAAAGGATTGTTTATACTCAGTTGATGGACTATTTGAATGACTGTCAACTGTCTGAAATCTTTCAGTCCGGCTTATATTTCGAAAACAATATTTCGAAAACATAAAGTGTCATTCCATTTATATGCTGATGACTGCCAGCTTTATTTACCTTTTAGTCATTCTGATATTCTCCCAAGTGGACCTCTGCTTGATGTTAAGTCATGGATGGAAAATGTTTTTTTTATTTTAATGATCATAAAACGGAAGCAATCTTATTTGGCCCAAATCGTTTTTCTGACTCTCTAGATCTCTAGATGTAATATTATCTACAGCTACTTTTAGTACCATTGATGTTAAGTTAGACTCTTTTTCTCCAATTGATCTTTCTGAGTTAACTTCAATAATTACTTCCTCCAAACCATCAACTTGTCTTTTAGACCCCATTTCTACAAAACTGCTCAAAGAAGTCCTGACATTAATTAATGCTTCAATCTTAAATATGATCAACCTATCTCTAATAATCGGCTATGTACCACAGGCCTTCAAGGTGGCTGTAGTTAAACCTTTACTCAAAAAGCCATCTCTAGACCCACTTGTCTTAGCTAATTATAGGCCAATCTCCAACCTTCCTTTCATATCAAAAATCCTTGAAAGAGTAGTTGTCAAACTGCTAACAGATCATCTGCAGAGGAATGGCTTATTTGAAGAGTTTCAGTCAGGTTTCAGAGCTCATCACAGCACAGAAACAGCTTTAGTGAAGGTGAAATGATCTTATGGCCTCTGACAGTGGACTCATCTCTGTGCTTGTCCTGCTAGACCTTAGTGCAGCGTTGACCATAATATCCTATTAGGGCGATTAGAACATGCTGTAGGTATTACAGGTACTGCACTGCAGTGGTTTGTATCATATCTATCTAATAGACTCCAATTTGTACATGTAAATGGAGTCCTCTTCACCCACTAAGGTCAATTATGGTGTTCCACAGGGTTCAGTGCTAGGACCAATTCTATTTACATTATACATGCTTCCCCTAGGCAGTATCATTAGAAGACATAGCATACATTTTCACTGCTATGCAGATGACACCCAGCTCTATCTATCCATGAAGCCAGATAACACACACCAATTAGTTAAACTGCAGGAATGTCTTAAAGACATAAAGACCTGGATGGCCGCTAACTTTCTGCTTCTTAATTCAGATAAAACTGAGGTTATTGTACTTGGCCCTGAAATCTTAGAAATATGGTGTCTAACCAGATTCTTCCTCTGGATGGCATTACCTTGGCCTCCAGTAACGCTGTGAAGAACCTTGGAGTCATTTTTGACCAGGATATGTCCTTCAACGCACACATTAAACAAATATGTAAGACTGCTTTCTTCCATTTGCGCAACATCTCTAAAGTTAGAAATATCCTGTCTCAGAGTGACGCTGAAAAACTAGTTCATGGATTTATTACTTCTAGGCTGGACTACTGCAATTCGTTATTATCAGGATGAAAACATCAGAAAACTTGCTGAAAAGCCTTCAGTTAATCCAAAATGCTGCAGCAAGAGTACTGACAGGGACTAGAAAGAGAGAGCATATTTCTCCTGTTTTGGCTTCCCTTCATTGGCACATACAAGGTCTTAAATAATCAGGCCTCATCTTATCTTAATGACCTTGTAGTACCATATCACCCTATTAGAGCACTTCGCTCTCGCACTGCAGGCCTACTTGTTGTTCCTAGGGTATTTAAAAGTAGAGTGGGAGGGAGAGCCTTCAGTTTTCAGGCCCCTCTTCTGTGGAACCAGCTTCCAGTTTGGATTCGGGAGAGAGACACTATCTCTACTTTCAAGATTAGGCTTAAAACTTTCCTTTTTGCTAAAGCATATAGTTAGGGCTGGACCAGGTGACCCTGAATCCTCCCTTAGTTATGCTGCAATAGACGTAGGCTGCCGGGGATTCCCATGATGCATTGAGTTTTTCCTTTCCAGTCACCTTTCTCACTCACTATGTGTTAATAGACCTCTCTGCATTGAATCATATCAGTTATTAATCTCTGTCTCTCTTCCACAGCATGTCTTTATCCTGTTTTCCTTCTCCCAACCCAACTGGTCGCAGCAGATGGCCGCCCCTCCCCTGAGCCTGGTTCTGCCGGAGGTTTCTTCCTGTTAAAAAGGAGTTTTTCCTTCCCACTGTCGCCAAAGTGCTTGCTCATAGGGGGGTCATATCTTTGTTGGGCTTTTCTCTGTATCTACTGTACAATATAAAGCGCTTTGAGGCGACTTTTGTTATGATTTGGCGCTATATAAATAAAATTGAATTGAATTGAATAGATGTTGGTCTTGCAGCTTTATCTTCTCATTTGAAGAGTTCGATCACAAATCTCGGAATACAAATTGATTCTGCTCTTACCTTTGATCGTAAGGGTGGTAAAATCACCTCAGACCAGTTTTGGTCAAGTTACTTGAAAAAAGTAATCAGTAACTAATTACTGATTACTTCCCCCAAAAAGTAATCCCGTTACTTTACTGATCACTTATTTTTGAAAGTAATTAGTTACTTAGTTACTTTTTTAAAACATGATTTACAACGTCTTGATGCATTCTCAATCATCCAGGAAAGTAAATGTCCAAAAGTTGATTCTGTTCATCTGGACATAGCGTTTTGTGGGAGAAACGTTTCGTCACTCATCCAAGTGACTTCTTCAGTCTCAGCTGACTGCAGGTTTTCCCAAATCTTATAAACAGTGCATTTGCATAATGACTGAAACCAGCCCACTGAGGGAACAATGGGCTGGGAGGTCAGTTCCTTAATCATAATTATGCAAATTCTCATGACCATTGATCAACAACCACTGACCAAAACCCACTGATCAAAGAGCACTGATCAATGGCCATGAGTACCATTCACAAAGAGTTGGGGAATGGCTGCAATCACAGCATTGTAAGATGGCGAAAGATGTACCCTTAGGCCCCCTCCTCGATTCAGAGATGATTCAGAGATGATCTTTCGCCATCTTACAATGCTGTGATTGCAGCCTAATTCTACTTTTTCTACTTAGTCCATCATATAAAATGTAATCAAATGAAAAATTCTCTTTTTAAAACTTGTTTTTTTAGTTTTAATCTTTTAACTTTATGCATCAAGCAAAAATGTAATTATATGCAACATTCTCTGACTGGAATAAATTTGTTTAACATTTAAACCTATTTTCTGCACATTCCAGCATATAAAATAAAATATTTTTTTTGTGTTAACACTCACTCTTTCAAATAGATGCAAGTAAAACACAGCAGAAAATAAATAAAATCAAAGACTCAGTGGACCTGTTGCTCTAATTTCACCTGTTTAGCAGGAGTGGGGCAGGCGGAGGTTTGTGGCAAACCTCTGCCTGCCCCACCTCTGCCTTCCAAAAGTTATTTTTACTATTGGAAGTAAAAATAACTTGAACTCGCAGCCGTCATGTCAGTGGAAGTATCCGGGAGTTTCTCTGTGAATTTCACATTCCTATGGCAGCGTACTCCGTGCTTGCACGGAAGTGTAGGGTTTTTTTTCGCAGTAAAAAGAAGTTTTCTTCCCACGCAGTGAACAGTGGACACGGTTTTTGTCACTTTTTACAGAATTGCTGCATGGTCATATACTCTCCCGCACTTGTTATATTATTCATTGTTGATCTGCACACAGCTGTTGCCACGAACATCGCACTCGCTTATGTCATTGTCATGAGACACTCTCGCCAAAACATCACGGTTTTAGTAACGCAGTAACACAGTGTGCTCATGGGAAAGTAACAGTAATCTAATTACCTTTTTTGCAATAGTAATCCCTTACTTTACCCGTTACTTGAAAAAAGTAATCGGATTACTTTTAAAGGACGACGACTTGAACGCCTTTATAAGAAAACTGGTCTGAATGTCCACAAGGAAATGTTTAATAATCATATTATGTATTTTAAGGAATGTATTAATCAAACAAAATTTGCTTACTACTCCACCATTATCTGTTCAAAAGATGACTCAACCAAGATACTGTTTTCACTGTTCAACTCTTCTTTCAGGTCTTACCTGCTCACCTTTACTCGTCTTCCTTCTGTGATTCTCTAATGTTATTTTTCATCGAGAAAATTCACAAAAGGGACCAAGACCTGGTTTCCAATGTTCCATTTATCTCTTCCTTTGTAATTCCTCTCCCATCACACTGTTTTTCTGCATTCCAGCTCCCCTCGGTTACTGATATTTCAGATCTCATCTGTAAGTCAAAACCTTTTACCTGTCAGCTAGACCCCATTCCTACAGTTTTGGTTAAGGCATGTCTACCTTCTTTGCTTCCCCTAATATCTGCTATCATCTATTCTTCACTTACCAGTGGAACTGTTCCTGCTTCCCTCAAAATTGCTGCCATCACCCCAATATTGAAAAAAAAACTGGTTTAGATCCCAATAATTTGAGAATTTTCGGCCTATTTCCAATCTACCATTCCTCTCAAAAATTCTTGAGAAAATAGTTGCCACACAACTCCACTCACATTTAACTAATAATAATCTGTATGAACAGTTCCAGTCTGAAACAGCACTTATAAAAATAACCAATGATCTTATGGCAGCTGACTCCGGTTTACTTTCCATTCTTATTCTCCTCGATCTGAGTGCTGCTTTCGACACTATTTCTCACTCTATTCTTCTCAGTAGGTAGGCTAGCCTCCATCGGTCTCTCCCATACTCCACTAGCCTGGTTTAAATCATACCTGTCTGATCGCACTCAGTTTGTTCAACTCAAACCCTTTATTTCTCAGCCCTTTCCTCTGACCACTGGCGTGCCCCAGGGATCTGTACTGGGGCCCCTTCTTTTCATTATCTACCTTCTACCGCTTGGACACATTTTCCGTAAATACAATATCCAGTTTCACTGTTATGCTGATGACACCCAGCTTTATCTGTCCACTAAACCTGATTCTGCTCTTCCCCCATCCTCCCTCACCCTCTGTTTAGCCGAACTAAATTCATGGTTCTCTTCTAATTTTCTCAAACTCAATAGTAATAAATCTGAGCTTCTCTTGGTAGGCACTAAATCAACATTATCCATAACCAACAGTTTCTCTGTTACTATCAATAACTCGCCGGACTTCGTTTCTCCCTCTGTGAAAAGCTTGGGTGTCATCCTTGACAGTACTCTATCTTTCAATTCACACATTAACCCTTTAAGACCTACCATAGAACCAAGTCCGCAAGAGCTTATATTATATTTTTACATGCTGTAGTGCCAATTTTGGGAGCATTTCAAGTTGATATACATCAATACAACCATTACAGCCCAAATTTTAATAATATGTATGCATTAAGTGCATAGTAATTACATAAATTGCAAAAAAGTGCAATAAACTACAAAAAAATTTAAAATCGTTTTTGTTTTTTTAACATATATTTCTAGTTAGAGAAATTTAAGAGGCTTATCCCTCAAAACTGTAAATACAAAAAAGTTGCACAAACTAGTTTCCCACCACAGGAAATTTATTTGAAGTGTCTTCATAGTTTTACTTTTGAAATACACCAATTTTTATATACTGCAGGAAAAACGAAAATAAATATTATAGTGCAAATTTGCAAAAAAGCAGCATATGCATCAAAATAAACCATTTCCAGCAGTGCAATTTGAGTTCTAAGCATCCCAGAAACGACACAGAAAGTCATAAAGTCAAAGATAACTTTTAAAAACACCAGTATAGGCTCTGAGGCCCTGACAGTAAAAAAAAAACTACATTTCCGCGAAATGACGTCACTTCCGGTTTCGGTCAGGTAATGGCGGACATGCGAAAGTTCGCGCTGACGTCTATTCCAACGTAGGAAGTGTTATGAACAGCTGATCGGATCGGCAAAGCGTGTTTCTGGAGTATTATGTTTTTGTTGCTGCAAGCGCTTTTTATGCAGTTTTTGCAAAGCTATATGTGGAAGAAAACCGTGACCTAGGACAAGCTGATGGCATAAGATGTAAGTACAACTTATCCGGTTTCATATGCAAAAAAAATTATTGCGCTAGCTTACGTGGTTGCAGTGATACAGGGATTTAAAAATAGATACGCAAATTGTAGCGGGGGCGCTACGCTCGGCTCTAAAGGGTTAATAATGTTACTCGGTGTGCATATTTTCAATTGCGCAACATTAATCGTCTCCGTCCTTTTCTCACCCCACATGCCGCTGCCATTCTTGTTCATAGTAGAGATGGACCGATCCGATATTACGTATCGGTATCGGTCCGATACTGACCTAAATTGCTGGATCGGATATCGGTGAAAAATAAAAAATGTAATCCGATCCATTAAATATCAAAAAAACACCTCACAAAACTTGCAACACGGCGTAACTCGGCTCATAACCGTAGCACGTCGGAGCAGTGTGCTAGCAATCCGGCATTTCATCTCCAAGGAAGTTATCCCAGAGAGAAGTAAAGCAAGTGTGTAAGTTCATCTCTGAATGTTTGTAAAGCGTTCCCACGTTAAGCTTAACAACCGATATATGGAGCGACTGCCTCTCTCTCTCTCTTCTTGCTGCTACTTCAATCGTGAAACTGCTTAATGATCAGCTGATCGGCTTTTCTGTCGCGAGTCCGTCTCTCTTCTTTGTTTTTGGCCCACTTTGCACCAGAAAGAGGAAACCAGCAGCTGAACAACAGCAGCACGTTTAACCTCGATAAGCTGCTGTTAGAATTTTTAATTAATATTACTTTAATTAATTATATATCCTTTTCTATGCAGCTGACGACTGGTAACTGTGCAGGGGCGGATCTAGCAAAGTTTAGTCAGGGGGGCCAACAGGGCATGAACAGGGAAAAGGGGGCAAAAAGACATACTTATCTTTCTTATTCTCATTTAAAATGTCTAGCTTTTAATAAATAATTATCTGAATCTTACACCCAAAGTTTTAATCTCATGTAAAATGTATAGAAGTCCATTACTGTATATAGTAAGTGTTAAGTCTAATATACCCTAGTAAGCTATAGTACTTTTTCCTTTGGGAAGGTACCATCTGTGCAGTCTGCAGTTCTGTTGAAGACAGATGTTGAATCTATTTAATTATTCTTAAAAATAATTGATTTATGTGTGTTTTTTTTCACCCTGCATCAAATTAAAGTTGATTACATCGATTAAGCATCATGAGGTGGAGGGTGGGGGTGGTTCCCTATTTTCTTTTGCTGGGAGTTTGCAACCCTATTAGTTAGGTTGCTTAATATTTCTGCTAAGTACTCTTTAAAATACCAGAATAGGGAGGATGGAGTAGGTTTAAGTTTATTAGATTGATCAGTATTGCTGAACTATGAAATATTTTGGGTGCAGTGTATTTTTTGCATACAGGTATAACAGAATACCTTTAGTGTTGTTGTTTATTTAAACTTGAGTATGAACTTATACAAAATGCAGCAAGATATAAAAAAAAACTGTTTTATTGATTAAAAAAACACTATATCGGATTCATATCGGTATCGGCAGATATCCAAATTTATGATATCGGTATCGGTATCGGACATAAAAAAGTGGTATCGTGCCATCTCTAGTTCATAGCCATGTTACTTTCCGGATTGATTATTGTAATTCACTTCTTTTTGGTCTTACTCAAAAATCCATCCACAAGCTCCAACGCGTCCAGAACTCTGCTGCCCGCATTATCACCAGGACCCCTTCTATCCACCACTCCTGTCCTGCAGCAGCTTCATTGGCTCCCGGTCAAATACCGTATGAATTTCAAAATACTCTTGTACACATTTAAGGCTATTCATCATCTCTCTCCTCCATATCTCTCTGATCTGGTTCAGATCACCGCCCCATCTCGATGTCTTAGATCAGGGGTGCCCAATCCCAGTCCTCGAGAGCTACTATCCTGCAGCTTTTAGGTGCATCCCTACTCCAACACAGCTGAATCAAATGGTTCGATTACCACTTCAGCATGCATTCAAGTTTGGCAAACACCTGATAACAAGCCATTTATTTCATTCAGGTGTGTCGGAACAAGGATGCATCTAAAAGCTGCAGGACGGTAGCTCCCAAGGACTGGGATTGGGCACCCCTGTCTTAGATCTTCTTCTTCCCTTTCTCTCTCTGTCCCCTCCCCCGTCTTGCTACCATGGGGAGCAGGGCTTTCAGCTGCTCTTCTCCTCGACTTTGGAATTCCCTACCTCCTGATTTGAGAAATATCTCTTCCTTCTCTCTCTTTAAGTCCCAACTCAAAACTCAATTGTTCAAAATAGCTTATCCCACATAACCTCTCCACTCTGCTATTTTAAATTTGTTTTATGTCTTATGCTTTTATGATTGTGTAAACTGCTTGCTTTTATTTTGCTTTTATTATTCTACCATGTACAGTGTCCTTGAGTGTTCTGAAAGGCGCTTTCAAATAAAATGTATTATTATTATTATTATTATTATTATCATTATTATCATTACAGCAATGCGTTACTTGTAACACGTTACTGCCCATCTCTGCCTCAGACGTCTATCGAAGATTAGCCCTTTCTTTCTAAGCGTGACTTGGAAACTGTTATTTATGCCTTTATTACTTCATACTTGGATTATTGCAATTCCCTTTTAATAGGGGTTGGGCAGGGCACTTTGTCATGCTTGCAACCAATGTTCCCTCTATTTTTTCATGTGTCTGAGCGAACACACAAAATCCCTGAGCGGCCCCTTGGACCACTGTGAGCAACAGCAGACGTGTGCACTGTGGTCATGCCAGCATCGAATCCATCCAAGTTACATGGTTTATTAAAATAATCAATTAAAATAATCATTAAAATAAGCATTTACATTTATGTTAGACTACTTTTAATTGAGACAGTAATTCACATCAGACATCCTCTTGGAGATACGGTAGGGACCAGTGTAAAAATGGGCCAACCTTGCAGAAAAGTTGGGAGGTGCAACTTTACCCTGACGAGGTCTCCAACTTCATAAGAGACCGGGCGACGTCTCAGATCATAGTAGTGCTTCTGCCGTTTATGACTCTCTGCGAGCACCAAGCGAGCATGTTCATGAGCTTCCTGAAGTGAAGCTCTCAGGCAATGTTCCCTCTAATTTTTCATGTGTCTGAGCGAACACACAAACTCCCTGAGCGGTCCCTTGGACCACTGTGAGCAACAGCAGACGTGTGCACTGTGGTCACGCCAGCATTGAATCCATCCAAGTTACATGGTTTATTAAAATAATCAAATTACAGCATTTATGTTAGACTACTTTTAATCAACTGCTTTAGCCCACTTGTAATGACCTGTGTAGTATGTTAACACTATTGGAAGTAAAAATAACTTGAACTCCAATTTGAAAACACAACTTTCTTCTTTTTTTTTTTTTTATAAAGCTCTAACTTGTGTTATGAGCATGAGTCTGTGGTCTGGGAGAGAGTCCTGTAACTCTCTGTCTGCAAAATACAGTATATAATGACCAATGTTGGGCAATTAATTATATAGTTACTTCTTCAAAAAAGTTACTGAGTTATGCAAACAACAAAGTTTTTTGCAGCTGTTTACCTACAAATGCAGCCAAGGCGGGGGTTTTTTAAATAAAAATTTCAAACTATTTACAGAACAATCAGGTGTTCTGCAGGTGTTTGATGCCACACAAATTATTTGTGCCACTCCAAAAAATAATTTCTGTCCACTATGAGATAAAGGAGCACATCACAAGCATGATACCTGCAGGCCTGACAACAGGAGATGTATCAAGCAGTCGCCTCATTGTTCTGACATACACAACAAAACTATTGACTACACTACACACTAACTACACAAGATTAAAAGTCGCAAATCTCTCACATCTAAAAACACCGCCGTCACTCCTAAAACTTCCCCCTTCCTAAACAATAAATGCCATGTTGCCATATCATTTTTTGATTGGTCGACATGGTACTTTTTTCGACGAATAGGAAAGGGCGGGGGTTTTTTGGTTTTGTTTTTGCTCACAGGCAAAGAGTGCTTTCCAGCGTTTCCTTATAAAACGCCGTTTTACAGTTTCTTACCGCAGTAAACATAAACAACGGTAGTATTCAGGAAAAACAAACATTGCACTTATTTTTATCATAACTCTGGTTTTACGTGGCCTATCAACAGAATTTAAAAACTGGTATAAAGTCCACACTTTTTCCGTCTGTCCTGCTCACATCTCCAATGGTTGTGCACGTTGTCATTAACGTGGCTTCACTCCACATCAGCCACGCCGCTTTGCTAGCTAAAACACCGGTGTCGGCACATAAGGACGCTGTCATAGCCTGTCAACGACATTGATTAGCTGCGTATATACGAATGTGAATCGCATTATTGGCTGGACTATGGGATAAGGTGGCATCGTTCTAATCCCATATGGGAGCAGCCAGTCACTTACTGACTAACACTGCAAAACAGAATTGTTAAAGTTTTAATTTTAATTTCAATTCAGGTTAGATTTTTCTGTGTGTGTGCAACGCAGATTTTCTGTGTTTCAGAGACCGTGCCAGCAGTGCGCAATTGCGCACGTGCGCAGCTTAGAGGAACATTGCTTGCAACCAGTGCAAAATGCTGCAGCACGATTTTTAACTGGTAGAAGGAAAATCGAGCACATCGCTCCGGTTTAGCCTCTCTACATTGGCTTCCTATTGAATTAGGATCTGTTTTAAAGTTCTTTTATTGTTTTTTAATTTTTAAATGGTCTGGCACCTGTTTATTTGTCTGATTTGTTGAAGCCCAGCTTCCCATTTGTTTGCTTCGGTCAGCTAAGCAGCTGTTGCTTCAGTCCCTAAGTCACGGCTGAAATTTAGAGAAGCGTTCACTGTTACGGCCCAGATGCTTTGGAATAATTATCCTCTCCATATTAGACAAGCTACATCAGTGCCAGTCCAGATTAAAAACCTATTTTTATTCCCTGGTTTTTAACTCTGTGGGTAACTGACACCTTTATTTATTTATTGCCATGTTGATCTTTGCTATTGTACTACTATATTTATATTTCTGTTGTTCAGCACATTGGTCTATAGGGATGGGAATTGATAAGAAAGAGTGACTGCTGCTGAAAAGAGTGAAATTGTTGAATGCCTTGGACACATAATAAAAAAATTAGATATTTCACGAAAATTTAAGCGTGATCACCATAATGTTAAGAAATTGTGGCTGAGTCAGAGCACACATGGGTTGTGCCGATATAGGCACAATGATGAACGTTTCTGCCAGAGAAATACATCAGATTAAGAAACAGCTGCCTAAAGGCCATTACAAAGCAGCAAACACATATTTGAAGCTGATGGTGCTCTGGAGCCCTGTGAACATCAAGGTGTAGGATCCTCCAGAGACTTGCAATTGTGTATAAACCTTATATTCGGCCACCCGTAACCAATGCTCACAAGCAGAAACGGCTGCAGTGGGCCCAGAACTACATGAAGACTAACTGTCAAACTGTCTTGTTAACTGATGAGTGCATTGCAACCCTGGATGGTCCAGATGGATGCAGTGGTGGATGGTTGGTGGACGGCCACCATGTCCCAACAAGGGGAAAAAATGCACTTTATGTTGGATTCAACAAAATATGAGGTGGGAGGCAGTTCACATCCAAACATCAGCTCTGTGAGGCTATTCTGACATCCTGCAAAGACATTCAAGTAGAAACTTTCCAAAAACTTACAAGTTCCACGGACGCAAGAATTGTAAAACTGCTATCAAATAAGGGGTCCTATGTTAATATGTAACTTGACCTGTTAAGATGTTTTTGATTGAAATAGCTTTTGATTTCAATGAAATTGATCTACTAATGCTGCAAATTCAACAAATGACCAATTCTCTACAACCTATAAAATCTTTGAAACTCTGTGTGCGTAATAATTTGGAACAGTGCATTTAAGTTTTTATTTTGAAAAACATACTGTTTTCATGGTAGTTTGTTCAGTAACATTTGAATTGTACTCTATTGGTTGATGACTCGAAATTATGCCGACTGTCATTTGAATTGACTATTTAGGAAAAACAGAGAAAAAATAATTTGCATAATAATTGGAACGCGGTGTATAGTCGAGGGCATCTCATGCCCGTGTGAGCAGCTTGTTCTGATGACCTGTGAGGACCAAAAGGTATATGCCTATGATGAAGAGGAGCTGCATCTGGTGGCTTCAAGCTTGAAGCAGCTACTTGATGAGGGAATGGAGTATCCAGCATCCACGACCTATTACAGGGGAGAGGCCTTTAAAGACATGGTGAGAAGTTACATTGTTTGCTGGACAAATGTAAAATTATTAATGAAATCTGTAAGCACTGACAGTGATTGTTATTGTCTGTTTTGTGTAGCCCAGAAAGCATCGGACAGACAAGAACATTAGCCCTTTCGGGAAGAAGTTGGATGAAGAGTAGAAGAAGCTGGTAGCAGCAATGAAACCTGCCATCCTGGAAAATCTGAAACACAGCAGAAAGCAGATGATTCAAAGTTGTTGATGTTGATGTATTGGTCACATGTTTTATTAGTAGCAGAGTTGCTGTCTCACATGCCTCTCTGCAGCTCTCTCTCCTCCTGTTATCCCCCCAAAACCCATCCCCTTAGAGACTGTGCCAGCTCCCAAACAGGCAAAAACAAAGCAAAAAAAAGAAGAAGCAAAAAGCCCCCCAAAAACGACTTAAATATAAAAATCACAAAGAAAGACCAATACAGTATCCACATCTGCACCAAAGAGTTAAACAGTGAACTGTGGATTATTAACATTAGGTCTCTCTTTCCAAGTCTCTCTCAGAATCAGAATCAGAATACTTATTGATCCCTAGGGAAATTATTTTGGTTACAGTGCTCCATGCTACATATATACATATAAATCACTTATTGATAATAGCTGAATAAGAAGAGAGCGTGTGCAAAAAAGGGTGTAGCTATTGCAGTATACAGCGCGTAGATGGAGAGTTGTACAGGGAGATGCCACAGGCAGGAATGATTCCTGTGTGTCAGTGGTGCTTGGTACTCTCAGTCCTCACTGAATGTGCTGCTGTGACTGACCACGTTGTCTTATTTGGACAACATTCGCCTCCCAACACCACCTTAGGGAGTCCAGCTCCATCCCACACAATCATGTAGTACATGACTAATAATAATAACAAATGATTTACTCTGTTTATAGAAACCTGGTTACAGCAGGATGATTATGTAGTATGACTCTGTGTTGATTTGTTTAAACTATCAAAACCTCGAGCACAGGGCAAGGGGGCAGTGTGTCACAATTTTCCACATCAGCCTGTAATCAATTGGTTGATTAGTTTATTAAATAAACAAAACAAATGTATACTTTGGCACTAGACAAATGAAAAATGTATCTAAATCAGGTTATGGAATTAATTTGAAAGAGTGTATGAAAATAAATTCTTGGAATGATAATTGATGATAAGTGTAATTATACGACACACACGGTGATTGTGCTAAACCTCCGCCACACACAAGCTAGTGGAACCTCGTATAAACATGTGAAACAAAAATGTCAAAACTATGCTATTGCTACAACAAAGGATGTCCTGAAAGTGTTGGTCAAGTTACTTGAAAAAGTAATCAGTTACTATTATGATTACTTCCCCCAAAAGTAATCCCGTTACTTTACTGATACTTATTTCAAAGTAATTAATTACTTAGTTAGTTACTTTTTAAAAACACAATTACAACTGAATAGGTAATAAAGCGATAGATCTTCAGCCCAATTCTACTTTTTCTGCATAATCCATCATACAAAATGTAATCAAATGGAAGTCTCTTTTTAAACTTGTTCTATTAGTTTTAATCTTAACTTAAATATATGCAACATTCTCTGACTGGAAGAAATTTGTTTACATTTAACCTATTTCTGCACATTCAGCACATAATAAAATTTTTTTTGTGTTACACTCACTCTTTCAAATAGATGCAAGTAAAACACAGCAGAAAATAAATAAAGTCAAAGACTAGTTGCTCTATTTTCACCTGTAAAGCAGGACTGGGGTAGGCGGAGGTTTGCCTGGTGCAGTGTGCCGCAGCGGTCAGTTGAAGACTCTGCGAGTTTCTCTGTGAATTTCCCATTACAGTCGTAGCACATTCGTGCTTGCTTGGAAGTTAGGGGGTTTTTTCGCTGTAAAAATAAGTTTCTTCCCATGCACAACGGACGCTAATGTTTTTGTCACTTTTATGGAATCAAACTCAAATAAGGTCAGTACTTCCACACTTTAAACGCTGCATGCTCATACTTCTCCCGCACTCGATATATTATCCATGTTGATCTGCAGACAGCTGTTGTCACGAACCTCGCACTCGCTACGTCACTGTCATGAGACATTCGCAAAAACTCACGGTTTTAGTAACGCAGTAACGCAGCGTTCCTACGGGAAAGTAACGGTAATC
>NW_020327693.1:0-23086 GCF_001858045.2 Oreochromis niloticus | reverse complement strand
CAAACATTGCACCTTCAAATACCTTCTGGGCGTAGATACACAAGAAATGGGGGTTAATATGCGGGCAGATTTCTCTCTACATTAAAACAAAACTTAGTGCAATTCAGAACACGTCGATTTGGCTGAACGGGATTCACTAATACTCATTTGAGGTGAAGGAAGTGGTCATCACATGTCTTGCTGGCCATTAAAGAGTAGTCACGCGACTTTTGCAGATCCTTTGGCAATTTGCAGCTTTTAAATATGGAGTCAACACCCTCTAAGTTGAGCAGGCGTTATTGTCTGCAGTGAAGGGTCTGCGTCGTAGATGTTGGGTGTTTACTCTTCAAATACAGCAAAGTTGGTCTGCAAAAATGCCCTTCTTATTCAGGTCAAACATTGCACCCTTCAAATACCTTCTGGGCGTAGATACACAAGAAATGGGGGTTAATATGCGGGCAGATTTCATCTCTACATTAAAACAAAACTTAGTGCAATTCAGAACACGTCGATTTGGCTGAACGGGATTCACAATACTCATTTGAGGTGAAGGAAGTGGTCATCACATGTCTTGCTGGCCATTAAAGAGTAGTCACGCGACTTTTGCAGATCCTTTGGCAATTTGCAGCTTTTAAATATGGAGTCAACACCCTCTAAGTTGAGCAGGCGTTATTGTCTGCAGTGAAGGGTCTGCGTCGTAGAGATGTTGGGTGTTTACTCTTCAAATACAGCAAAGTTGGTCTGCAAAAATGCCCTTCTTATTCAGGTCAAACATTGCACCCTTCAAATACCTTCTGGGCGTAGATACACAAGAAATGGGGTTTAATATGCGGGCAGATTTCATCTCTACATTAAAACAAAACTTAGTGCAATTCAGAACACGTCGATTTGGCTGAACGGGATTCACTAATACTCATTTGAGGTGAAGGAAGTGGTCATCACATGTCTTGCTGGCCATTAAAGAGTAGTCACGCGACTTTTGCAGATCCTTTGGCAATTTGCAGCTTTTAAATATGGAGTCAACACCCTCTAAGTTGAGCAGGCGTTATTGTCTGCAGTGAAGGGTCTGCGTCGTAGATGTTGGGTGTTTACTCTTCAAATACAGCAAAGTTGGTCTGCAAAAATGCCCTTCTTATTCAGGTCAAACATTGCACCCTTCAAATACCTTCTGGGCGTAGATACACAAGAAATGGGGTGTTAATATGCGGGCAGATTTCATCTCTACATTAAAACAAAACTTAGTGCAATTCAGAACACGTCGATTTGGCTGAACGGGATTCACCAATACTCATTTGAGATGAAGCAAGTGGTCATCACATGTCTTGCTGGCCATTAAAGAGTAGTCACGCGACTTTTGCAGATCCTTTGGCAATTTGCAGCTTTTAAATATGGAGTCAACACCCTCTAAGTTGAGCAGGCGTTATTGTCTGCAGTGAAGGGTCTGCGTCGTAGATGTTGGGTGTTTACTCTTCAAATACAGCAAAGTTGGTCTGCAAAAATGCCCTTCTTATTCAGGTCAAACATTGCACCCTTCAAATACCTTCTGGGCGTAGATACACAAGAAATGGGTGTTAATATGCGGGCAGATTTCATCTCTACATTAAAACAAAACTTAGTGCAATTCAGAACACGTCGATTTGGCTGAACGGGATTCACTAATACTCATTTGAGGTGAAGGAAGTGGTCATCACATGTCTTGCTGGCCATTAAAGAGTAGTCACGCGACTTTTGCAGATCCTTTGGCAATTTGCAGCTTTTAAATATGGAGTCAACACCCTCTAAGTTGAGCAGGCGTTATTGTCTGCAGTGAAGGGTCTGCGTCGTAGATGTTGGGTGTTTACTCTTCAAATACAGCAAAGTTGGTCTGCAAAAATGCCCTTCTTATTCAGGTCAAACATTGCACCCTTCAAATACCTTCTGGGCGTAGATACACAAGAAATGGGTGTTAATATGCGGGCAGATTTCATCTCTACATTAAAACAAAACTTAGTGCAATTCAGAACACGTCGATTTGGCTGAACGGGATTCACCAATACTCATTTGAGGTGAAGCAAGTGGTCATCACATGTCTTGCTGGCCATTAAAGAGTAGTCACGCGACTTTGCAGATCCTTTGGCAATTTGCAGCTTTTAAATATGGAGTCAACACCCTCTAAGTTGAGCAGGCGTTATTGTCTGCAGTGAAGGGTCTGCGTCGTAGATGTTGGGTGTTTACTCTTCAAATACAGCAAAGTTGGTCTGCAAAAATGCCCTTCTTATTCAGGTCAAACATTGCACCCTTCAAATACCTTCTGGGCGTAGATACACAAGAAATGGGGTTTAATATGCGGGCAGATTTCATCTCTACATTAAAACAAAACTTAGTGCAATTCAGAACACGTCGATTTGGCTGAACGGGATTCACTAATACTCATTTGAGGTGAAGTGGTCATCACATGTCTTGCTGGCCATTAAAGAGTAGTCACGCGACTTTTGCAGATCCTTTGGCAATTTGCAGCTTTTAAATATGGAGTCAACACCCTCTAAGTTGAGCAGGCGTTATTGTCTGCAGTGAAGGGTCTGCGTCGTAGATGTTGGGTGTTTACTCTTCAAATACAGCAAAGTTGGTCTGCAAAAATGCCCTTCTTATTCAGGTCAAACATTGCACCCTTCAAATACCTTCTGGGCGTAGATACACAAGAAATGGGGTGTTAATATGCGGGCAGATTTCATCTCTACATTAAAACAAAACTTAGTGCAATTCAGAACACGTCGATTTGGCTGAACGGGATTCACCAATACTCATTTGAGGTGAAGGAAGTGGTCATCACATGTCTTGCTGGCCATTAAAGTAGTCACGCGACTTTTGCAGATCCTTTGGCAATTTGCAGCTTTTAAATATGGAGTCAACACCCTCTAAGTTGAGCAGGCGTTATTGTCTGCAGTGAAGGGTCTGCGTCGTAGATGTTGGGTGTTTACTCTTCAAATACAGCAAAGTTGGTCTGCAAAAATGCCCTTCTTATTCAGGTCAAACATTGCACCCTTCAAATACCTTCTGGGCGTAGATACACAAGAAATGGGGTGTTAATATGCGGGCAGATTTCATCTCTACATTAAAACAAAACTTAGTGCAATTCAGAACACGTCGATTTGGCTGAACGGGATTCACCAATACTCATTTGAGGTGAAGGAAGTGGTCATCACATGTCTTGCTGGCCATTAAAGAGTAGTCACGCGACTTTTGCAGATCCTTTGGCAATTTGCAGCTTTTAAATATGGAGTCAACACCCTCTAAGTTGAGCAGGCGTTATTGTCTGCAGTGAAGGGTCTGCGTCGTAGATGTTGGGTGTTTACTCTTCAAATACAGCAAAGTTGGTCTGCAAAAATGCCCTTCTTATTCAGGTCAAACATTGCACCCTTCAAATACCTTCTGGGCGTAGATACACAAGAAATGGGGTGTTAATATGCGGGCAGATTTCATCTCTACATTAAAACAAAACTTAGTGCAATTCAGAACACGTCGATTTGGCTGAACGGGATTCACTAATACTCATTTGAGGTGAAGGAAGTGGTCATCACATGTCTTGCTGGCCATTAAAGAGTAGTCACGCGACTTTTGCAGATCCTTTGGCAATTTGCAGCTTTTAAATATGGAGTCAACACCCTCTAAGTTGAGCAGGCGTTATTGTCTGCAGTGAAGGGTCTGCGTCGTAGATGTTGGGTGTTTACTCTTCAAATACAGCAAAGTTGGTCTGCAAAAATGCCCTTCTTATTCAGGTCAAACATTGCACCCTTCAAATACCTTCTGGGCGTAGATACACAAGAAATGGGTGTTAATATGCGGGCAGATTTCATCTCTACATTAAAACAAAACTTAGTGCAATTCAGAACACGTCGATTTGGCTGAACGGGATTCACTAATACTCATTTGAGGTGAAGGAAGTGGTCATCACATGTCTTGCTGGCCATTAAAGAGTAGTCACGCGACTTTTGCAGATCCTTTGGCAATTTGCAGCTTTTAAATATGGAGTCAACACCCTCTAAGTTGAGCAGGCGTTATTGTCTGCAGTGAAGGGTCTGCGTCGTAGATGTTGGGTGTTTACTCTTCAAATACAGCAAAGTTGGTCTGCAAAAATGCCCTTCTTATTCAGGTCAAACATTGCACCCTTCAAATACCTTCTGGGCGTAGATACACAAGAAATGGGTGTTAATATGCGGGCAGATTTCATCTCTACATTAAAACAAAACTTAGTGCAATTCAGAACACGTCGATTTGGCTGAACGGGATTCACCAATACTCATTTGAGATGAAGCAAGTGGTCATCACATGTCTTGCTGGCCATTAAAGAGTAGTCACGCGACTTTTGCAGATCCTTTGGCAATTTGCAGCTTTTAAATATGGAGTCAACACCCTCTAAGTTGAGCAGGCGTTATTGTCTGCAGTGAAGGGTCTGCGTCGTAGATGTTGGGTGTTTACTCTTCAAATACAGCAAAACAAAACCCTTCTTATTCAGGTCAAACATTGCACCCTTCAAATACCTTCTGGGCGTAGATACACAAGAAATGGGGTGTTAATATGCGGGCAGATTTCATCTCTACATTAAAACAAAACTTAGTGCAATTCAGAACACGTCGATTTGGCTGAACGGGATTCACTAATACTCATTTGAGGTGAAGGAAGTGGTCATCACATGTCTTGCTGGCCATTAAAGAGTAGTCACGCGACTTTTGCAGATCCTTTGGCAATTTGCAGCTTTTAAATATGGAGTCAACACCCTCTAAGTTGAGCAGGCGTTATTGTCTGCAGTGAAGGGTCTGCGTCGTAGATGTTGGGTGTTTACTCTTCAAATACAGCAAAGTTGGTCTGCAAAAATGCCCTTCTTATTCAGGTCAAACATTGCACCCTTCAAATACCTTCTGGGCGTAGATACACAAGAAATGGGTGTTAATATGCGGGCAGATTTCATCTCTACATTAAAACAAAACTTAGTGCAATTCAGAACACGTCGATTTGGCTGAACGGGATTCACCAATACTCATTTGAGATCAAGTCCATTAGTGGTCATCACGCGACTTTTGCAGATCCTTTGGCAATTTGCAGCTTTTAAATATGGAGTCAACACCCTCTAAGTTGAGCAGGCGTTATTGTCTGCAGTGAAGGGTCTGCGTAGATGTTGGGTGTTTACTCTTCAAATACAGCAAAGTTGGTCTGCAAAAATGCCCTTCTTATTCAGGTCAAACATTGCACCCTTCAAATACCTTCTGGGCGTAGATACACAAGAAATGGGGTGTTAATATGCGGGCAGATTTCATCTCTACATTAAAACAAAACTTAGTGCAATTCAGAACACGTCGATTTGGCTGAACGGGATTCACCAATACTCATTTGAGGTGAAGGAAGTGGTCATCACATGTCTTGCTGGCCATTAAAGAGTAGTCACGCGACTTTTGCAGATCCTTTGGCAATTTGCAGCTTTTAAATATGGAGTCAACACCCTCTAAGTTGAGCAGGCGTTATTGTCTGCAGTGAAGGGTCTGCGTCGTAGATGTTGGGTGTTTACTCTTCAAATACAGCAAAGTTGGTCTGCAAAAATGCCCTTCTTATTCAGGTCAAACATTGCACCCTTCAAATACCTTCTGGGCGTAGATACACAAGAAATGGGGTGTTAATATGCGGGCAGATTTCATCTCTACATTAAAACAAAACTTAGTGCAATTCAGAACACGTCGATTTGGCTGAACGGGATTCACTAATACTCATTTGAGGTGAAGGAAGTGGTCATCACATGTCTTGCTGGCCATTAAAGAGTAGTCACGCGACTTTTGCAGATCCTTTGGCAATTTGCAGCTTTTAAATATGGAGTCAACACCCTCTAAGTTGAGCAGGCGTTATTGTCTGCAGTGAAGGGTCTGCGTCGTAGATGTTGGGTGTTTACTCTTCAAATACAGCAAAGTTGGTCTGCAAAAATGCCCTTCTTATTCAGGTCAAACATTGCACCCTTCAAATACCTTCTGGGCGTAGATACACAAGAAATGGGGTGTTAATATGCGGGCAGATTTCATCTCTACATTAAAACAAAACTTAGTGCAATTCAGAACACGTCGATTTGGCTGAACGGGATTCACAATACTCATTTGAGGTGAAGGAAGTGGTCATCACATGTCTTGCTGGCCATTAAAGAGTAGTCACGCGACTTTTGCAGATCCTTTGGCAATTTGCAGCTTTTAAATATGGAGTCAACACCCTCTAAGTTGAGCAGGCGTTATTGTCTGCAGTGAAGGGTCTGCGTCGTAGATGTTGGGTGTTTACTCTTCAAATACAGCAAAGTTGGTCTGCAAAAATGCCCTTCTTATTCAGGTCAAACATTGCACCCTTCAAATACCTTCTGGGCGTAGATACACAAGAAATGGGTGTTAATATGCGGGCAGATTTCATCTCTACATTAAAACAAAACTTAGTGCAATTCAGAACACGTCGATTTGGCTGAACGGGATTCACAATACTCATTTGAGGTGAAGGAAGTGGTCATCACATGTCTTGCTGGCCATTAAAGAGTAGTCACGCGACTTTTGCAGATCCTTTGGCAATTTGCAGCTTTTAAATATGGAGTCAACACCCTCTAAGTTGAGCAGGCGTTTTGTCTGCAGTGAAGGGTCTGCGTCGTAGATGTTGGGTGTTTACTCTTCAAATACAGCAAAGTTGGTCTGCAAAAATGCCCTTCTTATTCAGGTCAAACATTGCACCCTTCAAATACCTTCTGGGCGTAGATACACAAGAAATGGGGTGTTAATATGCGGGCAGATTTCATCTCTACATTAAAACAAAACTTAGTGCAATTCAGAACACGTCGATTTGGCTGAACGGGATTCACCAATACTCATTTGAGGTGAAGAAGTGGTCATCACATGTCTTGCTGGCCATTAAAGAGTAGTCACGCGACTTTTGCAGATCCTTTGGCAATTTGCAGCTTTTAAATATGGAGTCAACACCCTCTAAGTTGAGCAGGCGTTATTGTCTGCAGTGAAGGGTCTGCGTCGTAGATGTTGGGTGTTTACTCTTCAAATACAGCAAAGTTGGTCTGCAAAAATGCCCTTCTTATTCAGGTCAAACATTGCACCCTTCAAATACCTTCTGGGCGTAGATACACAAGAAATGGGGTTAATATGCGGGCAGATTTCATCTCTACATTAAAACAAAACTTAGTGCAATTCAGAACACGTCGATTTGGCTGAACGGGATTCACTAATACTCATTTGAGGTGAAGCAAGTGGTCATCACATGTCTTGCTGGCCATTAAAGAGTAGTCACGCGACTTTTGCAGATCCTTTGGCAATTTGCAGCTTTTAAATATGGAGTCAACACCCTCTAAGTTGAGCAGGCGTTATTGTCTGCAGTGAAGGGTCTGCGTCGTAGATGTTGGGTGTTTACTCTTCAAATACAGCAAAGTTGGTCTGCAAAAATGCCCTTCTTATTCAGGTCAAACATTGCACCCTTCAAATACCTTCTGGGCGTAGATACACAAGAAATGGGGTGTTAATATGCGGGCAGATTTCATCTCTACATTAAAACAAAACTTAGTGCAATTCAGAACACGTCGATTTGGCTGAACGGGATTCACCAATACTCATTTGAGATGAAGAAGTGGTCATCACATGTCTTGCTGGCCATTAAAGAGTAGTCACGCGACTTTTGCAGATCCTTTGGCAATTTGCAGCTTTTAAATATGGAGTCAACACCCTCTAAGTTGAGCAGGCGTTATTGTCTGCAGTGAAGGGTCTGCGTCGTAGATGTTGGGTGTTTACTCTTCAAATACAGCAAAGTTGGTCTGCAAAAATGCCCTTCTTATTCAGGTCAAACATTGCACCCTTCAAATACCTTCTGGGCGTAGATACACAAGAAATGGGGTGTTAATATGCGGGCAGATTTCATCTCTACATTAAAACAAAACTTAGTGCAATTCAGAACACGTCGATTTGGCTGAACGGGATTCACCAATACTCATTTGAGGTGAAGGAAGTGGTCATCACATGTCTTGCTGGCCATTAAAGAGTAGTCACGCGACTTTTGCAGATCCTTTGGCAATTTGCAGCTTTTAAATATGGAGTCAACACCCTCTAAGTTGAGCAGGCGTTATTGTCTGCAGTGAAGGGTCTGCGTCGTAGATGTTGGGTGTTTACTCTTCAAATACAGCAAAGTTGGTCTGCAAAAATGCCCTTCTTATTCAGGTCAAACATTGCACCCTTCAAATACCTTCTGGGCGTAGATACACAAGAAATGGGGTGTTAATATGCGGGCAGATTTCATCTCTACATTAAAACAAAACTTAGTGCAATTCAGAACACGTCGATTTGGCTGAACGGGATTCACCAATACTCATTTGAGGTGAAGGAAGTGGTCATCACATGTCTTGCTGGCCATTAAAGAGTAGTCACGCGACTTTTGCAGATCCTTTGGCAATTTGCAGCTTTTAAATATGGAGTCAACACCCTCTAAGTTGAGCAGGCGTTATTGTCTGCAGTGAAGGGTCTGCGTCGTAGATGTTGGGTGTTTACTCTTCAAATACAGCAAAGTTGGTCTGCAAAAATGCCCTTCTTATTCAGGTCAAACATTGCACCCTTCAAATACCTTCTGGGCGTAGATACACAAGAAATGGGGTGTTAATATGCGGGCAGATTTCATCTCTACATTAAAACAAAACTTAGTGCAATTCAGAACACGTCGATTTGGCTGAACGGGATTCACAATACTCATTTGAGTGAAGGAAGTGGTCATCACATGTCTTGCTGGCCATTAAAGAGTAGTCACGCGACTTTTGCAGATCCTTTGGCAATTTGCAGCTTTTAAATATGGAGTCAACACCCTCTAAGTTGAGCAGGCGTTATTGTCTGCAGTGAAGGGTCTGCGTCGTAGATGTTGGGTGTTTACTCTTCAAATACAGCAAAGTTGGTCTGCAAAAATGCCCTTCTTATTCAGGTCAAACATTGCACCCTTCAAATACCTTCTGGGCGTAGATACACAAGAAATGGGGTTTAATATGCGGGCAGATTTCATCTCTACATTAAAACAAAACTTAGTGCAATTCAGAACACGTCGATTTGGCTGAACGGGATTCACTAATACTCATTTGAGGTGAAGGAAGTGGTCATCACATGTCTTGCTGGCCATTAAAGAGTAGTCACGCGACTTTTGCAGATCCTTTGGCAATTTGCAGCTTTTAAATATGGAGTCAACACCCTCTAAGTTGAGCAGGCGTTATTGTCTGCAGTGAAGGGTCTGCGTCGTAGATGTTGGGTGTTTACTCTTCAAATACAGCAAAGTTGGTCTGCAAAAATGCCCTTCTTATTCAGGTCAAACATTGCACCCTTCAAATACCTTCTGGGCGTAGATACACAAGAAATGGGGTGTTAATATGCGGGCAGATTTCATCTCTACATTAAAACAAAACTTAGTGCAATTCAGAACACGTCGATTTGGCTGAACGGGATTCACAATACTCATTTGAGGTGAAGGAAGTGGTCATCACATGTCTTGCTGGCCATTAAAGAGTAGTCACGCGACTTTTGCAGATCCTTTGGCAATTTGCAGCTTTTAAATATGGAGTCAACACCCTCTAAGTTGAGCAGGCGTTATTGTCTGCAGTGAAGGGTCTGCGTCGTAGATGTTGGGTGTTTACTCTTCAAATACAGCAAAGTTGGTCTGCAAAAATGCCCTTCTTATTCAGGTCAAACATTGCACCCTTCAAATACCTTCTGGGCGTAGATACACAAGAAATGGGGTGTTAATATGCGGGCAGATTTCATCTCTACATTAAAACAAAACTTAGTGCAATTCAGAACACGTCGATTTGGCTGAACGGGATTCACAATACTCATTTGAGTGAAGGAAGTGGTCATCACATGTCTTGCTGGCCATTAAAGAGTAGTCACGCGACTTTTGCAGATCCTTTGGCAATTTGCAGCTTTTAAATATGGAGTCAACACCCTCTAAGTTGAGCAGGCGTTATTGTCTGCAGTGAAGGGTCTGCGTCGTAGATGTTGGGTGTTTACTCTTCAAATACAGCAAAGTTGGTCTGCAAAAATGCCCTTCTTATTCAGGTCAAACATTGCACCCTTCAAATACCTTCTGGGCGTAGATACACAAGAAATGGGGTGTTAATATGCGGGCAGATTTCATCTCTACATTAAAACAAAACTTAGTGCAATTCAGAACACGTCGATTTGGCTGAACGGGATTCACCAATACTCATTTGAGTGAAGAAGTGGTCATCACATGTCTTGCTGGCCATTAAAGAGTAGTCACGCGACTTTTGCAGATCCTTTGGCAATTTGCAGCTTTTAAATATGGAGTCAACACCCTCTAAGTTGAGCAGGCGTTATTGTCTGCAGTGAAGGGTCTGCGTCGTAGATGTTGGGTGTTTACTCTTCAAATACAGCAAAGTTGGTCTGCAAAAATGCCCTTCTTATTCAGGTCAAACATTGCACCCTTCAAATACCTTCTGGGCGTAGATACACAAGAAATGGGGTTTAATATGCGGGCAGATTTCATCTCTACATTAAAACAAAACTTAGTGCAATTCAGAACACGTCGATTTGGCTGAACGGGATTCACCAATACTCATTTGAGATGAAGCAAGTGGTCATCACATGTCTTGCTGGCCATTAAAGAGTAGTCACGCGACTTTTGCAGATCCTTTGGCAATTTGCAGCTTTTAAATATGGAGTCAACACCCTCTAAGTTGAGCAGGCGTTATTGTCTGCAGTGAAGGGTCTGCGTCGTAGATGTTGGGTGTTTACTCTTCAAATACAGCAAAGTTGGTCTGCAAAAATGCCCTTCTTATTCAGGTCAAACATTGCACCCTTCAAATACCTTCTGGGCGTAGATACACAAGAAATGGGGTGTTAATATGCGGGCAGATTTCATCTCTACATTAAAACAAAACTTAGTGCAATTCAGAACACGTCGATTTGGCTGAACGGGATTCACCAATACTCATTTGAGGTGAAGAAGTGGTCATCACATGTCTTGCTGGCCATTAAAGAGTAGTCACGCGACTTTTGCAGATCCTTTGGCAATTTGCAGCTTTTAAATATGGAGTCAACACCCTCTAAGTTGAGCAGGCGTTATTGTCTGCAGTGAAGGGTCTGCGTCGTAGATGTTGGGTGTTTACTCTTCAAATACAGCAAAGTTGGTCTGCAAAAATGCCCTTCTTATTCAGGTCAAACATTGCACCCTTCAAATACCTTCTGGGCGTAGATACACAAGAAATGGGGTTTAATATGCGGGCAGATTTCATCTCTACATTAAAACAAAACTTAGTGCAATTCAGAACACGTCGATTTGGCTGAACGGGATTCACTAATACTCATTTGAGGTGAAGGAAGTGGTCATCACATGTCTTGCTGGCCATTAAAGAGTAGTCACGCGACTTTTGCAGATCCTTTGGCAATTTGCAGCTTTTAAATATGGAGTCAACACCCTCTAAGTTGAGCAGGCGTTATTGTCTGCAGTGAAGGGTCTGCGTCGTAGATGTTGGGTGTTTACTCTTCAAATACAGCAAAGTTGGTCTGCAAAAATGCCCTTCTTATTCAGGTCAAACATTGCACCCTTCAAATACCTTCTGGGCGTAGATACACAAGAAATGGGGTGTTAATATGCGGGCAGATTTCATCTCTACATTAAAACAAAACTTAGTGCAATTCAGAACACGTCGATTTGGCTGAACGGGATTCACCAATACTCATTTGAGGTGAAGGAAGTGGTCATCACATGTCTTGCTGGCCATTAAAGAGTAGTCACGCGACTTTTGCAGATCCTTTGGCAATTTGCAGCTTTTAAATATGGAGTCAACACCCTCTAAGTTGAGCAGGCGTTATTGTCTGCAGTGAAGGGTCTGCGTCGTAGATGTTGGGTGTTTACTCTTCAAATACAGCAAAGTTGGTCTGCAAAAATGCCCTTCTTATTCAGGTCAAACATTGCACCCTTCAAATACCTTCTGGGCGTAGATACACAAGAAATGGGGTTAATATGCGGGCAGATTTCATCTCTACATTAAAACAAAACTTAGTGCAATTCAGAACACGTCGATTTGGCTGAACGGGATTCACTAATACTCATTTGAGGTGAAGGAAGTGGTCATCACATGTCTTGCTGGCCATTAAAGAGTAGTCACGCGACTTTTGCAGATCCTTTGGCAATTTGCAGCTTTTAAATATGGAGTCAACACCCTCTAAGTTGAGCAGGCGTTATTGTCTGCAGTGAAGGGTCTGCGTCGTAGATGTTGGGTGTTTACTCTTCAAATACAGCAAAGTTGGTCTGCAAAAATGCCCTTCTTATTCAGGTCAAACATTGCACCCTTCAAATACCTTCTGGGCGTAGATACACAAGAAATGGGGTGTTAATATGCGGGCAGATTTCATCTCTACATTAAAACAAAACTTAGTGCAATTCAGAACACGTCGATTTGGCTGAACGGGATTCACAATACTCATTTGAGGTGAAGGAAGTGGTCATCACATGTCTTGCTGGCCATTAAAGAGTAGTCACGCGACTTTTGCAGATCCTTTGGCAATTTGCAGCTTTTAAATATGGAGTCAACACCCTCTAAGTTGAGCAGGCGTTATTGTCTGCAGTGAAGGGTCTGCGTCGTAGATGTTGGGTGTTTACTCTTCAAATACAGCAAAGTTGGTCTGCAAAAATGCCCTTCTTATTCAGGTCAAACATTGCACCCTTCAAATACCTTCTGGGCGTAGATACACAAGAAATGGGGTGTTAATATGCGGGCAGATTTCATCTCTACATTAAAACAAAACTTAGTGCAATTCAGAACACGTCGATTTGGCTGAACGGGATTCACCAATACTCATTTGAGGTGAAGGAAGTGGTCATCACATGTCTTGCTGGCCATTAAAGAGTAGTCACGCGACTTTTGCAGATCCTTTGGCAATTTGCAGCTTTTAAATATGGAGTCAACACCCTCTAAGTTGAGCAGGCGTTATTGTCTGCAGTGAAGGGTCTGCGTCGTAGATGTTGGGTGTTTACTCTTCAAATACAGCAAAGTTGGTCTGCAAAAATGCCCTTCTTATTCAGGTCAAACATTGCACCCTTCAAATACCTTCTGGGCGTAGATACACAAGAAATGGGGTGTTAATATGCGGGCAGATTTCTCTCTACATTAAAACAAAACTTAGTGCAATTCAGAACACGTCGATTTGGCTGAACGGGATTCACAATACTCATTTGAGGAAGAAGTGGTCATCACATGTCTTGCTGGCCATTAAAGAGTAGTCACGCGACTTTTGCAGATCCTTTGGCAATTTGCAGCTTTTAAATATGGAGTCAACACCCTCTAAGTTGAGCAGGCGTTATTGTCTGCAGTGAAGGGTCTGCGTCGTAGATGTTGGGTGTTTACTCTTCAAATACAGCAAAGTTGGTCTGCAAAAATGCCCTTCTTATTCAGGTCAAACATTGCACCCTTCAAATACCTTCTGGGCGTAGATACACAAGAAATGGGGTGTTAATATGCGGGCAGATTTCATCTCTACATTAAAACAAAACTTAGTGCAATTCAGAACACGTCGATTTGGCTGAACGGGATTCACTAATACTCATTTGAGGTGAAGGAAGTGGTCATCACATGTCTTGCTGGCCATTAAAGAGTAGTCACGCGACTTTTGCAGATCCTTTGGCAATTTGCAGCTTTTAAATATGGAGTCAACACCCTCTAAGTTGAGCAGGCGTTATTGTCTGCAGTGAAGGGTCTGCGTCGTAGATGTTGGGTGTTTACTCTTCAAATACAGCAAAGTTGGTCTGCAAAAATGCCCTTCTTATTCAGGTCAAACATTGCACCCTTCAAATACCTTCTGGGCGTAGATACACAAGAAATGGGGTGTTAATATGCGGGCAGATTTCATCTCTACATTAAAACAAAACTTAGTGCAATTCAGAACACGTCGATTTGGCTGAACGGGATTCACCAATACTCATTTGGTGAAGAAGTGGTCATCACATGTCTTGCTGGCCATTAAAGAGTAGTCACGCGACTTTTGCAGATCCTTTGGCAATTTGCAGCTTTTAAATATGGAGTCAACACCCTCTAAGTTGAGCAGGCGTTATTGTCTGCAGTGAAGGGTCTGCGTCGTAGATGTTGGGTGTTTACTCTTCAAATACAGCAAAGTTGGTCTGCAAAAATGCCCTTCTTATTCAGGTCAAACATTGCACCCTTCAAATACCTTCTGGGCGTAGATACACAAGAAATGGGGTGTTAATATGCGGGCAGATTTCATCTCTACATTAAAACAAAACTTAGTGCAATTCAGAACACGTCGATTTGGCTGAACGGGATTCACCAATACTCATTTGAGATCAAGCAAGTGGTCATCACATGTCTTGCTGGCCATTAAAGAGTAGTCACGCGACTTTTGCAGATCCTTTGGCAATTTGCAGCTTTTAAATATGGAGTCAACACCCTCTAAGTTGAGCAGGCGTTATTGTCTGCAGTGAAGGGTCTGCGTCGTAGATGTTGGGTGTTTACTCTTCAAATACAGCAAAGTTGGTCTGCAAAAATGCCCTTCTTATTCAGGTCAAACATTGCACCTTCAATACCTTCTGGGCGTAGATACACAAGAAATGGGGTGTTAATATGCGGGCAGATTTCATCTCTACATTAAAACAAAACTTAGTGCAATTCAGAACACGTCGATTTGGCTGAACGGGATTCACCAATACTCATTTGAGATGAAGCAAGTGGTCATCACATGTCTTGCTGGCCATTAAAGAGTAGTCACGCGACTTTTGCAGATCCTTTGGCAATTTGCAGCTTTTAAATATGGAGTCAACACCCTCTAAGTTGAGCAGGCGTTATTGTCTGCAGTGAAGGGTCTGCGTCGTAGATGTTGGGTGTTTACTCTTCAAATACAGCAAAGTTGGTCTGCAAAAATGCCCTTCTTATTCAGGTCAAACATTGCACCCTTCAAATACCTTCTGGGCGTAGATACACAAGAAATGGGGTGTTAATATGCGGGCAGATTTCATCTCTACATTAAAACAAAACTTAGTGCAATTCAGAACACGTCGATTTGGCTGAACGGGATTCACTAATACTCATTTGAGGTGAAGGAAGTGGTCATCACATGTCTTGCTGGCCATTAAAGAGTAGTCACGCGACTTTTGCAGATCCTTTGGCAATTTGCAGCTTTTAAATATGGAGTCAACACCCTCTAAGTTGAGCAGGCGTTATTGTCTGCAGTGAAGGGTCTGCGTCGTAGATGTTGGGTGTTTACTCTTCAAATACAGCAAAGTTGGTCTGCAAAAATGCCCTTCTTATTCAGGTCAAACATTGCACCCTTCAAATACCTTCTGGGCGTAGATACACAAGAAATGGGGTGTTAATATGCGGGCAGATTTCATCTCTACATTAAAACAAAACTTAGTGCAATTCAGAACACGTCGATTTGGCTGAACGGGATTCACCAATACTCATTTGAGATGAAGGAAGTGGTCATCACATGTCTTGCTGGCCATTAAAGAGTAGTCACGCGACTTTTGCAGATCCTTTGGCAATTTGCAGCTTTTAAATATGGAGTCAACACCCTCTAAGTTGAGCAGGCGTTATTGTCTGCAGTGAAGGGTCTGCGTCGTAGATGTTGGGTGTTTACTCTTCAAATACAGCAAAGTTGGTCTGCAAAAATGCCCTTCTTATTCAGGTCAAACATTGCACCCTTCAAATACCTTCTGGGCGTAGATACACAAGAAATGGGGTGTTAATATGCGGGCAGATTTCATCTCTACATTAAAACAAAACTTAGTGCAATTCAGAACACGTCGATTTGGCTGAACGGGATTCACCAATACTCATTTGAGTGAAGCAAGTGGTCATCACATGTCTTGCTGGCCATTAAAGAGTAGTCACGCGACTTTTGCAGATCCTTTGGCAATTTGCAGCTTTTAAATATGGAGTCAACACCCTCTAAGTTGAGCAGGCGTTATTGTCTGCAGTGAAGGGTCTGCGTCGTAGATGTTGGGTGTTTACTCTTCAAATACAGCAAAGTTGGTCTGCAAAAATGCCCTTCTTATTCAGGTCAAACATTGCACCCTTCAAATACCTTCTGGGCGTAGATACACAAGAAATGGGGTTTAATATGCGGGCAGATTTCATCTCTACATTAAAACAAAACTTAGTGCAATTCAGAACACGTCGATTTGGCTGAACGGGATTCACCAATACTCATTTGAGTGAAGAAGTGGTCATCACATGTCTTGCTGGCCATTAAAGAGTAGTCACGCGACTTTTGCAGATCCTTTGGCAATTTGCAGCTTTTAAATATGGAGTCAACACCCTCTAAGTTGAGCAGGCGTTATTGTCTGCAGTGAAGGGTCTGCGTCGTAGATGTTGGGTGTTTACTCTTCAAATACAGCAAAGTTGGTCTGCAAAAATGCCCTTCTTATTCAGGTCAAACATTGCACCCTTCAAATACCTTCTGGGCGTAGATACACAAGAAATGGGGTGTTAATATGCGGGCAGATTTCATCTCTACATTAAAACAAAACTTAGTGCAATTCAGAACACGTCGATTTGGCTGAACGGGATTCACCAATACTCATTTGAGTGAAGAAGTGGTCATCACATGTCTTGCTGGCCATTAAAGAGTAGTCACGCGACTTTTGCAGATCCTTTGGCAATTTGCAGCTTTTAAATATGGAGTCAACACCCTCTAAGTTGAGCAGGCGTTATTGTCTGCAGTGAAGGGTCTGCGTCGTAGATGTTGGGTGTTTACTCTTCAAATACAGCAAAGTTGGTCTGCAAAAATGCCCTTCTTATTCAGGTCAAACATTGCACCCTTCAAATACCTTCTGGGCGTAGATACACAAGAAATGGGGTTTAATATGCGGGCAGATTTCATCTCTACATTAAAACAAAACTTAGTGCAATTCAGAACACGTCGATTTGGCTGAACGGGATTCACAATACTCATTTGAGGTGAAGGAAGTGGTCATCACATGTCTTGCTGGCCATTAAAGAGTAGTCACGCGACTTTTGCAGATCCTTTGGCAATTTGCAGCTTTTAAATATGGAGTCAACACCCTCTAAGTTGAGCAGGCGTTATTGTCTGCAGTGAAGGGTCTGCGTCGTAGATGTTGGGTGTTTACTCTTCAAATACAGCAAAGTTGGTCTGCAAAAATGCCCTTCTTATTCAGGTCAAACATTGCACCCTTCAAATACCTTCTGGGCGTAGATACACAAGAAATGGGGTGTTAATATGCGGGCAGATTTCATCTCTACATTAAAACAAAACTTAGTGCAATTCAGAACACGTCGATTTGGCTGAACGGGATTCACCAATACTCATTTGAGTGAAGAAGTGGTCATCACATGTCTTGCTGGCCATTAAAGAGTAGTCACGCGTTTTGCAGATCCTTTGGCAATTTGCAGCTTTTAAATATGGAGTCAACACCCTCTAAGTTGAGCAGGCGTTATTGTCTGCAGTGAAGGGTCTGCGTCGTAGATGTTGGGTGTTTACTCTTCAAATACAGCAAAGTTGGTCTGCAAAAATGCCCTTCTTATTCAGGTCAAACATTGCACCCTTCAAATACCTTCTGGGCGTAGATACACAAGAAATGGGGTTAATATGCGGGCAGATTTCATCTCTACATTAAAACAAAACTTAGTGCAATTCAGAACACGTCGATTTGGCTGAACGGGATTCACAATACTCATTTGAGGTGAAGGAAGTGGTCATCACATGTCTTGCTGGCCATTAAAGAGTAGTCACGCGACTTTTGCAGATCCTTTGGCAATTTGCAGCTTTTAAATATGGAGTCAACACCCTCTAAGTTGAGCAGGCGTTATTGTCTGCAGTGAAGGGTCTGCGTCGTAGATGTTGGGTGTTTACTCTTCAAATACAGCAAAGTTGGTCTGCAAAAATGCCCTTCTTATTCAGGTCAAACATTGCACCCTTCAAATACCTTCTGGGCGTAGATACACAAGAAATGGGGTGTTAATATGCGGGCAGATTTCATCTCTACATTAAAACAAAACTTAGTGCAATTCAGAACACGTCGATTTGGCTGAACGGGATTCACAATACTCATTTGAGGTGAAGAAGTGGTCATCACATGTCTTGCTGGCCATTAAAGAGTAGTCACGCGACTTTTGCAGATCCTTTGGCAATTTGCAGCTTTTAAATATGGAGTCAACACCCTCTAAGTTGAGCAGGCGTTATTGTCTGCAGTGAAGGGTCTGCGTCGTAGATGTTGGGTGTTTACTCTTCAAATACAGCAAAGTTGGTCTGCAAAAATGCCCTTCTTATTCAGGTCAAACATTGCACCCTTCAAATACCTTCTGGGCGTAGATACACAAGAAATGGGGTGTTAATATGCGGGCAGATTTCATCTCTACATTAAAACAAAACTTAGTGCAATTCAGAACACGTCGATTTGGCTGAACGGGATTCCAATACTCATTTGAGGTGAAGGAAGTGGTCATCACATGTCTTGCTGGCCATTAAAGAGTAGTCACGCGACTTTTGCAGATCCTTTGGCAATTTGCAGCTTTTAAATATGGAGTCAACACCCTCTAAGTTGAGCAGGCGTTATTGTCTGCAGTGAAGGGTCTGCGTCGTAGATGTTGGGTGTTTACTCTTCAAATACAGCAAAGTTGGTCTGCAAAAATGCCCTTCTTATTCAGGTCAAACATTGCACCCTTCAAATACCTTCTGGGCGTAGATACACAAGAAATGGGTGTTAATATGCGGGCAGATTTCATCTCTACATTAAAACAAAACTTAGTGCAATTCAGAACACGTCGATTTGGCTGAACGGGATTCACCAATACTCATTTGAGATCGCAAGTGGTCATCACATGTCTTGCTGGCCATTAAAGAGTAGTCACGCGACTTTTGCAGATCCTTTGGCAATTTGCAGCTTTTAAATATGGAGTCAACACCCTCTAAGTTGAGCAGGCGTTATTGTCTGCAGTGAAGGGTCTGTGTCGTAGATGTTGGGTGTTTACTCTTCAAATACAGCAAAGTTGGTCTGCAAAAATGCCCTTCTTATTCAGGTCAAACATTGCACCCTTCAAATACCTTCTGGGCGTAGATACACAAGAAATGGGGTTTAATATGCGGGCAGATTTCATCTCTACATTAAAACAAAACTTAGTGCAATTCAGAACACGTCGATTTGGCTGAACGGGATTCACCAATACTCATTTGAGGTGAAGGAAGTGGTCATCACATGTCTTGCTGGCCATTAAAGAGTAGTCACGCGACTTTTGCAGATCCTTTGGCAATTTGCAGCTTTTAAATATGGAGTCAACACCCTCTAAGTTGAGCAGGCGTTATTGTCTGCAGTGAAGGGTCTGCGTCGTAGATGTTGGGTGTTTACTCTTCAAATACAGCAAAGTTGGTCTGCAAAAATGCCCTTCTTATTCAGGTCAAACATTGCACCCTTCAAATACCTTCTGGGCGTAGATACACAAGAAATGGGGGTTAATATGCGGGCAGATTTCATCTCTACATTAAAACAAAACTTAGTGCAATTCAGAACACGTCGATTTGGCTGAACGGGATTCACCAATACTCATTTGAGGTGAAGAAGTGGTCATCACATGTCTTGCTGGCCATTAAAGAGTAGTCACGCGACTTTTGCAGATCCTTTGGCAATTTGCAGCTTTTAAATATGGAGTCAACACCCTCTAAGTTGAGCAGGCGTTATTGTCTGCAGTGAAGGGTCTGCGTCGTAGATGTTGGGTGTTTCTCAAAATGCCCTTCTGTCAAACTTCCTTCAAATACCTTCTGGGCGTAGATACACAAGAAATGGGGTTTAATATGCGGGCAGATTTCATCTCTACATTAAAACAAAACTTAGTGCAATTCAGAACACGTCGATTTGGCTGAACGGGATTCACCAATACTCATTTGAGATGAAGCAAGTGGTCATCACATGTCTTGCTGGCCATTAAAGAGTAGTCACGCGACTTTTGCAGATCCTTTGGCAATTTGCAGAAATATGAGTCAACACCCTCTAAGTTGAGCAGGCGTTATTGTCTGCAGTGAAGGGTCTGCGTCGTAGAGTGTTTACTCTTCAAATACAGCAAAGTTGGTCTGCAAAAATGCCCTTCTTATTCAGGTCAAACATTGCACCCTTCAAATACCTTCTGGGCGTAGATACACAAGAAATGGGGTTTAATATGCGGGCAGATTTCATCTCTACATTAAACAAAACTTAGTGCAATTCAGAACACGTCGATTTGGCTGAACGGGATTCACAATACTCATTTGAGGTGAAGTGGTCATCACATGTCTTGCTGCATTAAAGAGTAGTCACGCGACTTTTGCAGATCCTTTGGCAATTTGCAGCTTTTAAATATGGAGTCAACACCCTCTAAGTTGAGCAGGCGTTATTGTCTGCAGTGAAGGGTCTGCGTCGTAGATGTTGGGTGTTTACTCTTCAAATACAGCAAAGTTGGTCTGCAAAAATGCCCTTCTTATTCAGGTCAAACATTGCACCCTTCAAATACCTTCTGGGCGTAGATACACAAGAAATGGGGTTTAATATGCGGGCAGATTTCATCTCTACATTAAAACAAAACTTAGTGCAATTCAGAACACGTCGATTTGGCTGAACGGGATTCACAATACTCATTTGAGTGAAGAAGTGGTCATCACATGTCTTGCTGGCCATTAAAGAGTAGTCACGCGACTTTTGCAGATCCTTTGGCAATTTGCAGCTTTTAAATATGGAGTCAACACCCTCTAAGTTGAGCAGGCGTTATTGTCTGCAGTGAAGGGTCTGCGTCGTAGATGTTGGGTGTTTACTCTTCAAATACAGCAAAGTTGGTCTGCAAAAATGCCCTTCTTATTCAGGTCAAACATTGCACCCTTCAAATACCTTCTGGGCGTAGATACACAAGAAATGGGGGTTAATATGCGGGCAGATTTCATCTCTACATTAAACAAAACTTAGTGCAATTCAGAACACGTCGATTTGGCTGAACGGGATTCACCATACTCATTTTGGTGAAGGAATGGTCATGTCTTGCTGGCCATTAAAGAGTAGTCACGCGACTTTTGCAGATCCTTTGGCAATTTGCAGCTTTTAAATATGGAGTCAACACCCTCTAAGTTGAGCAGTTATTGTCTGCAGTGAAGGGTCTGCGTCGTAGATGTTGGGTGTTTACTCTTCAAATACAGCAAAGTTGTCTCAAAATTCACTTCAAATACCTTCTGGGCGTAGATACACAAGAAATGGGGTGTTAATATGCGGGCAGATTTCATCTCTACATTAAAACAAACTTAGTGCAATTCAGAACACGTCGATTTGGCTGAACGGGATTCACCAATACTCATTTGTGAAGCAAGTGGTCATCACATGTCTTGCTGGCCATTAAAGAGTAGTCACGCGACTTTTGCAGATCCTTTGGCAATTTGCAGCTTTTAAATATGGAGTCAACACCCTCTAAGTTGAGCAGGCGTTATTGTCTGCAGTGAAGGGTCTGCGTCGTAGATGTTGGGTGTTTACTCTTCAAATACAGCAAAGTTGGTCTGCAAAAATGCCCTTCTTATTCAGGTCAAACATTGCACCCTTCAAATACCTTCTGGGCGTAGATACACAAGAAATGGGGTTTAATATGCGGGCAGATTTCATCTCTACATTAAAACAAAACTTAGTGCAATTCAGAACACGTCGATGGCTGAACGGGATTCACTAATACTCATTTGAGAAGGAAGTGGTCATCACATGTCTTGCTGGCCATTAAAGAGTAGTCACGCGACTTTTGCAGATCCTTTGGCAATTTGCAGCTTTTAAATATGGAGTCAACACCCTCTAAGTTGAGCAGGCGTTATTGTCTGCAGTGAAGGGTCTGCGTCGTAGATGTTGGGTGTTTACTCTTCAAATACAGCAAAGTTGGTCTGCAAAAATGCCCTTCTTATTCAGGTCAAACATTGCACCCTTCAAATACCTTCTGGGCGTAGATACACAAGAAATGGGGTGTTAATATGCGGGCAGATTTCATCTCTACATTAAAACAAAACTTAGTGCAATTCAGAACACGTCGATTTGGCTGAACGGGATTCACCAATACTCATTTGAGATGAAGCAAGTGGTCATCACATGTCTTGCTGGCCATTAAAGAGTAGTCACGCGACTTTTGCAGATCCTTTGGCAATTTGCAGCTTTTAAATATGGAGTCAACACCCTCTAAGTTGAGCAGGCGTTATTGTCTGCAGTGAAGGGTCTGCGTCGTAGATGTTGGGTGTTTACTCTTCAAATACAGCAAGTTGGTCTGCAAAATGCCCTTCTTATTCAGGTCAAACATTGCACCCTTCAAATACCTTCTGGGCGTAGATACACAAGAAATGGGGTTAATATGCGGGCAGATTTCTCTCACATTAAAACAAAACTTAGTGCAATTCAGCGTCGATTTGGCTGAACGGGATTCACAATACTCATTAGAGGTGAAGGAAGTGGTCATCACATGTCTTGCTGGCCATTAAAGAGTAGTCACGCGACTTTTGCAGATCCTTTGGCAATTTGCAGCTTTTAAATATGGAGTCAACACCCTCTAAGTTGAGCTAGGCGTTATTGTCTGCAGTGAAGGGTCTGCGTAGTAGATTGGGTGTTTACTCTTCAAATACAGCAAAGTTGGTCTGCAAAAATGCCCTTCTTATTCAGGTCATTGCACCCTTCAAATACCTTCTGGGCGTAGATACACAAGAAATGGGGTGTTAATATGGGGATTTCTTCTCTACATTAAAACAAAACTTAGTGCAATTCAGAACACGTCGATTTGGCTGAACGGGATTCACCAATACTCATTTGATCAAGAAGTGGTCATCACATGTCTTGCTGGCCATTAAAGAGTAGTCACGCGACTTTTGCAGATCCTTTGGCAATTTGCAGTTAAATATGGAGTCAACACCCTCTAAGTTGAGCAGGCGTTATTGTCTGCAGTGAAGGGTCTGCGTCGTAGATGTTGGGTGTTTACTCTTCAAATACAGCAAAGTTGGTCTGCAAAAATGCCCTTCTTATTCAGGTCAAACATTGCACCCTTCAAATACCTTCTGGGCGTAGATACACAAGAAATGGGGGTTCAATATGCGGGCAGATTTCATCTCTACATTAAACAAAA